>NC_056728.1:1328289989-1328354310 GCF_019279795.1 Protopterus annectens
AGGTGTCTTCTTTAAGAAACACATTGCATAATAGTAAACCACAGTGAAAGTAGGTCAGAAAGGGAAAGGAAACTGAAAAACACTGTGGTTCACTGGGAGAGGAAAGGGAAACTTTGAGAGTCACAGGTGGGCTGAGCAGCAGGGAGGGACTTGAAAAAAACTGAACTGATTTATTTACAGGGCTGCTTTGAGTAATCCATCTTAGTTTATTTCCAGTGCTACTTTGAGTGCAATTACTGAGGTTTTTATGGTGCTCCTGTGAGTGGTACTTCTGATTTTATTTATGAGCCAGTTGCCTGTAATATTACTGTTATTTTTTCTCTTACATCTGCTGTTGGCCTGGTTTTGTATATATGACTATAGGTCTTGGTAGTGGCTTGAACACACTACTTTCCACCGTACTTGTATTTTAAGATAAGACATCCTGGAAAAGTAAATATATAGGATTGGGAGGAGTTTATGGTCTGGTAATGAGTAAATGGAAGTACATGGATGTTCAAGTAATACATGAGAAAAATATTACGGCTAAATGAGATCACAAGACTAGAACAGTGTGGGTAGACAGGAGGGAGGTTTTAGTGAAGTGTACTGGAATGTAACCAGTATGGGTCGTTTAGTTGTGGAGTGACTGGAGTTTTGTGAGAATGAGATCAATAGAAGGAAAACTCAGACAATCACATAGAATGTGAGAAAGAAGTGAAACAGTACAGAGGAAGAAATTTAGACTGAAGTATCAAGAACATTCTATAGGGGTAGACCAATAGCCAAGTCAACATCTGCATAAAGGGGCAGTTAGCTGGGATGTGCTGGAGATAATGGTGGGGTAAAGGAAGACTGGGAATATGTTGTAATAGAAGAAGGTGGGAAGGTTGGAAAGAGTATGGATAGATAGGTGTGGACTGCACAGCAGATTAGGGATGGGAACTGTAGAATCATGGGTAGTGCTGTAGCTTGTAAAGACAGAAAGGAAGTTGTAATGATGACAGATGTGCTGGTAGGGGGTAGTGAGGACTGAGGAAGTAGGGCCACGTGGGTAAGAAGGATGGATTTGCTGCAAGGACAGGAGCTGTAAAGGGAAACGATAAAATGGGTAAATGTAAAAATAATGCTGAAGAGAAAACTCGGTGACCAGGAAAGGAAACTGGGTGTTATTTTTTCATGTTTCTTTTAATTTTTTTTTTTTTGCAGTTGGTCAGTCAAAAAGACCCACATTATAAAACCGTTAGTATGGCACTTAATGGTACCAATGTCACAGAATTAATAAGTAAACTGATGTGTAATGTAGTGGCTAAAGGCTATTCTAAGGGCTAACATGATGCTCAATACATTAGCCCAATTACTGAGGTATGTTGTTTTCTTCCATATAAATTTGGAATTTAACTGTGCATATATGAATCCTGGGACAACTAATCACCTGTTACATTCAGGTGTATAACTTTGCTGAGTAGAATCATTATCAAAGTCCATAGCTTTATGCAGATGTTTTTATTATTCTAAAACTATTAGGAAGAATCTTCTCTTTTACTACTTTGAAAAAAATGTAATGCGATATCTGTCACTTTTAGGTTCATAGGTTCATACTAGGCCATCTGCAATAGGGGATTTATAAGCCTAACCAGAGTGTGTTTGGTTTTCGCCACCCATTTTAAATTAATTTTGCTATGCCCTTTTTCGAGGTTAATATACTGTACCTCTGTCTAACAGTGACACAGAAGTGATACCCGGGGTAAACCTATGATCTCCCATCCACTCATCAAGATTCCTCTTGAAGAGAGTCAATGAGGGACTCTGCCTAACCTGGACTGGGATTTTATTCCAGAGTGAAGGGAGCCTCTGGGTTATGAATCTGTCTTTCCAGCATGTCCTATTTATTTCAGTGCTGAGGTTCAAGTCTCTCGAGCATGTAGCTCGATGGGATTTGGATTTTTTGAGGTGCAGCATGTCCATTAATTCCGGGTTGGACATGGCTTTATACATCAGGCACAGATTGCCTCTGAGCAGGCAGTATGCCACTGAGTAGAGCTGGAGTTTCTTTAACCAGGCAGCATATGGCATCTGTTTGAGCCCTTTGATCCTCTTGGTGAGGTACTTTTGGGGTCTTTCCAGTTGCTGCAGGTGTCTGGTAAGGTACATCCCAAAAGGGCATTGTACTCAATTATGGGCCTGATGAGGGATGAGTAAAAGGCACGATGACCTCCCTGATCTAGATGTGAATCCCTTCATGATTAGGTGGGCTATATAAAATGTTTTTCTAACCACTTTGGCCACGTGGTTGTCAAATGAGAGATTGCTATCAACTTGGGTCCCCAGGTCCCTAATTACTTCTTCTGTACTTAATGGATTACCACCTATGTGGTAATTTGTGGGCACTTTGTTTTGCCAAAGGGATGACTATACACTTTTGGCGTTTAGCTTGAGGCCATGGCTCTGGCACCAGTTGTCTGTTTCTATGAGGCCCTTTTGGAGGATGCTTGTGTCGGCTGGAGAGTCAATTATGGCCCAGTTTGCAGTCATCTGCGAACTTGGTCAGCCACAGTCCTTCCGTGTTTGCCTGTACCTCTGAGAAATATATACCGAACAAGAGAGGTCCCAGGACTGAGCCTTGTGGGATGCCACTTGTAACTGGTTTGGAGTCTGACATGGCTCCAGCAATTCTAACCATGTGGGTTCTGTCCTTGAGCCAGTTTGCAACCCATCTAGTGACATAGGGGTTTATATTTAAGCTGGTGAGCTTATCTATAATGCCCAAGTGGGGTAATGTATCGAAGGCTTTTGCGAGGTCCAGGTAGGCTGTGTGGACCACCTTCCCCTTGTCAATGGCCTTGGTGACTGTTTCAAAGAAATTGACCAGGTTTAAGAGGCAGGATCTGCCCTTAACAAAGCCGAACTGGGTAGTATCCAGTGTCTGTAGGTCCCCAATATCTTTATTTATGAGGTCCATGATGATCCTTTCCATAGCTTTGCAGACCAAGCTAGTCAGGCTTATGGGGCAATAGTTTCCAGGATCCGTTGAGGCACCGCCTTTGTGGAGAGGGACCATTGTTGCTGTACGCCATTCTTTGGGTACATATCCTGTAGTAAGGCTGAGATTGAACAGTAGTTTTATGTTTGGGTTTAGCTCTTCTTGGAGTTCATGTAGGACGCAGCCCGGGGCACTGTCTGGTCCCATTGATGCTGTGTTTTTTGCTTTGGAGAGGGCGGCTCTTGCCTGAGCATCTAAGATGTCAGGGGGGCAGCACTCTGCTGGGATAGATATTCGCCCTTTTTGTGGGGGGGGGGGGAGAAGTTTGTGCTGAACCTGTCAGCTAGGATGTTGGCAATGTCTGTGGGTTCGGTGTATTTTTTGTCATTTTGGACTAATTCTAAGCATATCTGGGAATTCCTACCCAGGTTCCTAACGTAACTAAAGAAAGCCTTGTGATTATCCTTAGTGTCCTGTGCAATTTTTCTCTTGAAGCTGGCCTTAGACGATTTTATGAGTGCCCATAGTTTTTTGCTAATACTAATCAGAGATGTCTTCCCTTTTTGGGATTTTGCTCTATCATGTAGTAGCTTCCTCCTTCTATTGTATAGTTTGTTTATGGCTGGGGTCCACCAGACAGGATGTCTGCCTTTGGAGGATTGGGTCTTGACTTTATTTGGGATTGCATGATCCATACATTCCTGAAGGTGTTCATAGAATGCGTTTATAAAGGATTCTGCGGTCTGGGCCGTATTTTACACAGGCCCGGGGGCTTTGAAGGATTCCACCTCGGTTTTGAGGAGTGTGAAATTTGCTTTAGAGAAATTTTCACTGTGGTTTTCTGGGCAGGGGGTGGGGTCGGGATGCGAATATCCAGTGAGATTAGTTTATGGTCTGATCTTACCAGTGAGGGATACACTTCTGGTCTGGAGCATAGAGTCCCCATGTTGGTGATGATCATGTCCAGTATGTTTTCCCCTCTTGTGGGAGTGGTAACAAGTTGTTCCATAGCATTTGAGTTTATAAATTCTAGGAACCTTAGGGCTAGGGTGTTGGAGCTAGAGTAATTTTCCCAGTCTATGTTCGGGTAGTTGACATCGCCCAATATAATGGTGTTTGGAGAGACCTTCATATTTTCCAGTGTTCTCAGGAAGGCCGAGTGGGGTTCCTGGGTTTGAGAAGGTGTCTGTAGCAGGCTATAAACTGGAAGGCAGTTTTACCCACTGTTAGTTGCACATGGATAGTCTCTGATGCTTTGTGCTGTGCCACCAACCTGGAGGTGTGGGTATCTTTGACGAATATTGATACTCCCCCTCCTTTTGTGGTTCGGTCCAAGTTTTGGGGCCGAAAAGCATGGTATGAGGTATAACCTGGTAGTGCTGGGGTGCTTTCGGGAGCCTTGAACCAGGTTTCTGTTACTGCACAGATATCGATGTTCTCCATGTTAAGGAGAGTTTTGAGTGCGTGCATCTTGAGGTTTAGACTTCTGGCGTTGAGTAGCATTACTCAGTTTCTTACCCCTTGTGATACCTATGGAGGTGGGTTTGTCTTTTGAGCCTTGCCTAAAAAAGGCACTATGGGGGTAACAAGAGCCTTTGCCAATATCCTTAAGCCCAGGGGTGACAGGTGGAAGCATTCCCTAGCGAAGCATCGTGGCTTGTCGAGCATGTCATCCCAGGCTGACAGGCATTGGATCCCCTTTGAATGACACCAATACTTAAGCCAATTGTTGAAATTGATCATCTTGTCTTCATATTGTGGCATCATTCTTGGTGAGGGTAAGATGCTACTCAAGGTCAGGGTCATACCGGCTTGGGCTACATGCTCAGAGAGCTCCTCTATGTCTCTTTTCATGTAGTCCAGGGAGGTACGTCTCAGGTCATTCACACCAGCATGGACAATGACTGAGTCATATTTGTATTTGCCTTGGAGTGACCTGAGTGTGTGTGTTATGTGGCGAATCCTAGCGCCCGACAGGCAGCTCACCGTGACCTTCTCCTTGTTCAGCCTGGTGAGCGGGACGTCAGTGTGCCTGACAATAGAGTCAACTATTACAAGTGTATCAGGTGTGTTGTTTAGCCTTAAGGGCTGTGACTGTTCGGCACACTGGCTTTGTGAGCTATGTGCTGCACGTGTTTTGTTTTGGGGTAGCGGTTGCTTGGGTGTCCGCTTTTGAGGTCTCTGCTGCTAAGGTAAATTTTTATTTAGATCCTTCCAGTATGTTTTTGTGTGTTTATGTGTTTGGTTTGCTGTCATGGTAGGTCTATGTGAGACTGGAATTGTAGTGAGTGTGGTTTCCTTCTCCTCCTGACTGGTTACGCCAGTACTGAGTTGAGAGAGCTTAGCCTCCAGTTTGGCTATATGGTTGCATCTCTCACATGTGTTGGAATTTGTTGGGAGGAGGAGAGTGTTGTCTGTGTACATGAGGCAGTTGTAACATTGCCTCAAGATTCCCAGATTCACCAGCTGGACCGGAGAGGAGATTGACAACTGACCTTTGGACATGCTAGAATAGTATTGGAAATTCCTTTATAATTGAAAAAAGGGCCAATGGGGAACAAGGTACTCAAGGGGAGTTTGTGAGGGTGTAGTGCTTTTAATTTTTAGTGCTGACTTAGTGAGCAAGTACCAGGTAACTTAAATGCAATGTGTTACAGGTAACTTAAATGCAAAAATGACAAACAGTAACTTTCTTTCAAGTGAAACAAGGAAATAAGTAAGCAATACAGATATCACTAGGAATCCACAGAAGCGCTGAAAAGCCGTGTTTTAGGTGGAATTAGCATTTCAGGGAAATAACAAGCAAACAAACAACAAGCATACAAACAAAGCTAGATTCAGCAGGCCTGGATCTAGTCTATGCTACAGCAAACAAGGTGTACCAATTTCAGTAAGAAACAGTTCAAATATGCAGGCACTATAAGCCTTTACCCAGAAATTCCCAGCTCAGAAGGGCAGAGTCCAGCCTCTCCTCCCACAAGAGTGAAGACCACGAACCTTCTTAATGTAAAATAACTGGCCTGAAGCCCAAGTGCTTAAACCAGAACTAATACACTTTTAGAATAACAGACACTGAGCCCTCAATCAGCAGTTCCCAACTTAGAAGGATGTAAGCTACCTGTCCTGCCACCACAGTGCAGGCCACAAACATTCCTAATGTAAAACAACTGGTCTGAAGCCCAAGTGCTTAATCCAAAAGACTTAGAATGATAGCTACACTTTAATCAAGTTACTACCAAGCAGTAATAAATACAGTTGAATACTTTAAAGAATGCCTGGATTAGTGCTCAAGTTATACAAACAAAGCTAGATTCAGCAGGCCTGGATCTAGTCTATGCTACAGCAAACAAGATGTACCAATTTTAGAAGGATGTAAGCTACCTGTTTTGTTTTCTGCAGAGAAACTTTTGGGGGGGGGATATTCAGGAGCACATATGACCTGTCTCTATATGAACAGTCTGTGCATTATGTGGGAGTGATTGATTCAAAGGTGAGTGTAGTTCTACAGCAGTCTGCTGGATAAAGGTGTATGCAAATATCTCAGTCTGGGGGTATGGCTTATGTAAATAATCCACATACAGTATGCCAGAGTCTTATAATATGATCAAAACAGTGCGGCAGAAGGATTCAAAGACAAGCTCTACCTTATTATTTCAGATAAGAGCAGAGCAGTCAGGACTGAATAGTGTAGTGGGTCTGTTAGTGCCACAGCAGATAAGTAATGTGAGGCTCTGTATGTGCATGTTTGTTTGTCTGTATAGGGCATAATAAAAACTTCATTAGGCTTTTTGTTTGTGTGTATATATGTGTGTGTGTGTGTGTGTGTGTGTGTGTGTGTGTGTGTGTGTGTGTGTGTGTGTGTGTGTTTATGTGAATGTGCATGTGTGTGTATAGGGACATAAATATGATTGCATTGGTTTATATATGTGTGTGAGTGTGTGTTTGTATGTATGTGTGTGCTTGTCCAAGTGTGCACGTGTTTGCGTATGTGTTCATGTGTGTGTGTATTGGGACATAAATATAATTGCACTGGTTTATTTTTGTGTGTTTGTTTATGTGTATGTATGTGCTTGCGCATGTGTGTACATGTGAGCGTGCACTTGTGGGCGTATGTGTGAGTGTGTGTTTATGGTGACATAAATATGATTGCATTGGTTTATATGTGTGTGTGTGTGTGTGTGTGTGTGTGTGTGTGTGTGTGTGTGTGTCTGTAACTATCTGGGTGTCTGTGTGACTGTGTATATGAGTCAGAATGTATGTGTTCATGTGTATGTGTGTGTGTGTGTGTGTGTGTGTGTGTGTGTGTATGTGCGTGTGTGTGTTTTTATGTAGGTACCTGTGCAACACCATTGCATGGCTTGGTGTGTGCACATGTAAATGTGCTGGGCTCACCTACATTAAGAGTATGAGTCAGAGAAATGTAAATATTTTGCTAATGATCTTTTGTTCTTTGTGATTCTTGTATATCTCTGAATTGCTAGTTATCCCCATACCACTACTACAGTCAACAGCAAAGCACTATTAGCACTGTGGAGTTAAGTTCTCTGAATAACCCCTCTTAGTTTTGAGATGCTTCCCATGGTTTGAACTGGCAACATCCTGTATAAACACCAATTTTTTGTCATCTGAATAATGTACATTTACAATTGAGTTTTGTTAAAATTAAACATACTTGTGCCTGACATTATTTCTGAATTGTCTTTGTAAGAGTGAAACTCATAATGAGCTCTATACTGCTTTAGCTAACAAGGTCAGAACTAGTTGTTACTTTGGATGGAGCATCTGCAAAATTTCTAGTCTGTTTTGCAGTAATTATCTCAATCCATCTTCTGACATCTACCATTGCATCCAAATAGCTATTTCCACACACATACTGACCAGTACTTTGTTACTGCAAAGCATTTTTAACTACTAAAACTTGTATTATTTATGTTGGTTTAAGACACACCATTGAAGACCTAGAAAAAAGGTAATAGGCTTAGTAGGATTAACCTGGTCTACAAGACTAACTATATATTTAGCTCATGAGCAAAAATATATTTCATGGCATTCAGTATATTGGCTACTATAGGCAAATGTCTGACATTGCATACCAGAACTTTATTAACAATAACTAAAAATAGATACCAAATATTTTGTTCTGAAATGATATGTCAATGGATTTCTTGAGATACTAAAATAAAAACGTTGAAAAATGAACAAACCAAGGCACTAACAGTTTAACTGGTGTAGTTTTCAGTTGCAATATAAGTACAAGAATCTGGCTACTCTTGAAGTGACTGTTCAGGGTCCATCTATGGCTACTGCTTGGGAGCGCTTTATGGGGGAACGAGAACATAGTTTTGTGAACCCTTTTCAAACTTTGGGCTCCTCTACTGTGACTGCTTTTTCGGCAGAGGCTGTAAATCTGAGGAAGAAGCTGGAGAATCTGTTGCAGAAGGAGGCTAGTACACATATTAATATTCTTTGCCTCCAGCGGTATGTACAGCTGAACATTACCCTGAGAGTTTAGCGAACATACAAAGCACCTACAACCCCCTTTGAGGAGGGGAATGCTGAGGATATGGTCTTTTGAAAGAGATGGGTACAGGCAGCTCACCACTGTTCCACTGAATGGATACGCATCCTAATTGAGAGGGATGAGTTAAAGAAGTGAAGGCTTAAAGAAGAAATCAGAATGGTGAGTGTTGAACTTGATACACTTTTAACATCTGTTAAACTGACTAGTACGCTGGAAGAAATTAATGGCAGACTTGTGGTCTTTAAAGAATTACTAGTTGAGTGTAAAAGCCATAAAATTAACAGAGACATTAAGGATTACAGTCTTGATGAAGCGTTTCTTTGGAAAAGAAAAAAAAAACAGATCTTTTTCATCTAGAAGCAGAAGCAATAATGGCAGAAATGTTCTCAGCTGCGTAAAAATGCTTCTGCTTTTTCCTCAGTTTATTTTGCTGTTTCTGAAGAGGGAGATTTGAGTGCTACAGCTGAGGGGAGTGTGGAACAGTTTCCAGCTTTGCCTAAAGTACAAAATCCGAAAGACATGCAGAACTGTTTTCGGAGTTCCAGTTCTGTCAGAACAGACTTTAACAACAGAAAATGGGACCGCAGTGAATGGGGCCAGCAAAAGAACAAGAAGGGACAGTACAACAAGAAACAACGTTGGCACTAATGTAGTCTGTGATAATTTACATGTTAAATTTGTCCAAACACGAAATTTCTGACGTGCTTATGTCTGTATTATGTCTTGGCCTCAAATTTATACCATCTGCCTTACCGAGAATACATGTACTTAAAAGTTAAATCTTTTCTTTTAGTAGAAAACTGCATTTAATGTTCTACTTTAAACAAGAGGGAGGGGTTGTGTCTAATGACTGTTAGGAAAGTAGTGATGAGGATTCTTTTTATTCATGCCTGTCATCTCAGGAAGATTTGTTTGAGAATGACTTTAATGCTTATTGCCAACTGAATACTGATGCTATCTCTGTTAAAAGCTCTTTTATTCCACCTTTTCTAAATAATACCTTGCAAGGACTTTTTGCTACTCTTAATTTTGAGGTTGAAAAAATGTACCGGTCCTGTATAAAGAATAACCCCGGATTCATGAAGCTCAGTGCAAGGACGGTGTTAGCCTTGCGCTGAGCGTGCAGCGTAGAGATAGCGCAGCAGCACCATATGCATATTAATGAAGGCGCGCTGCCGCACCATCCACGTGCACAGGAAACGTGTGCGAGTGCAGGGGGTGTGTCTAAGTGCTGCATGGAGGTGTGAACATGTCCCCTACAGTCGCGCAACCTAAAATGCTGCCTAGTACAGCCTGCCTCTAATAGTAGTCACTCGTGTCAGTGTCCGTGGATACTGAAATGTATGCAAAGCATACAAGAGAGTTCCATGAACACCAAAATAAAATTACAGGAGTAAACACACAAGCACGTAGCTGAATGTTGAGCCCCCATCCCTAGAACTATTACATTTAAAACCCTGTGTCCATATTTCATTGTAGTGTTGATTTTTATACCAAGTGGAAGCGAAACGCAGCGTGTTTGCACACCGCTGCCCTTTGCTGAGCCTAGCCAAATGGTTAGAGCATTCACTTAATATCTGCCCATTCGCGGTCTGAGTCGTCCTTGTCTGGACAACCCAAAAATGAATGTGTATAACCTGGGTCAACCTACCATGTCATGAAAGATAAGTATTTGCATGTACCTATGTGCGTGAAGTACAGCATGTGGAAGACCAAATATGCTAGGGTTGGCCTCAAAACCATAATGGTACCAGAGATATGTAGAGTAGGAAATGTGTACTGCTGTCTGTGCCATGGGCTATGAATCAGAGAAGGGATGGATGGTGTGTATATGGATTTTGGGGGGGGGGTGATGGGTAATGTAATAATCAGCCAAGAGGAGACTGGGTCGGATGTACAATAGGTGAACTGGAGGTGTACGAGGGAGCAGTGGGAGAATCCAAAAGGAAACTAAAGAACATACATTCACATCCCCAATACACCCTGTCAGGTCATATTGCAGAACACAATTCCACAAACATATGAACATATAAATGTACGATACATATGTACAGAAATGGTACTGGATCACACTACATAGTGGTTTGGCCTGAACTGAGCTATCCAACCCCTACACACCTGGATACATAATTGAATACCCACCATCCCATCAACAGCACACCACCCCCTTGCTGAACATCAACCAAAACCACACATACTCGGGCTGCTAGCTTGGGCCAGCCATATCTGCACATAGTGCCCCCTACCCACATCTAGTAGGCAGTCTCACCCTAAGCAGTCTGAGGACTGCAAACTAGGTATCCCATGCATGTATAAACCTCCCTCATTTTCATATAGTCAAAAGAATGGGGTCATTGGCGTTCACAATTTTTGGACATCCCTTGTGGGATGTGTCTGTTTTCAAGATTAGACATGGTGACTCAACACGATTTCCACCCCCATTGACATCCGGACACAAGTTGGATTAGCAGTACTTGTCCACAACCCTGCTCAGCCTACACCCATTTATGCAGAACCTATGACCCGGGATTAAACACCTGACCGTGATGCATGTCTCCCCATGTGCATTATTGGGAATATATACCTTTCACATGTTCCCAAGAAGCTTCCCCATAGCCATCTTCTAAATAGTACACGTCCACAAATTGTATACCCTGTCCAGGTTCTGCATCGTAATGATGCACACAACCCCTGTATACAAACGGTACAGGTCCCTCCCGGATGCGGGTGTTCATATACATGGCCATGTATAACCCCAGATATGTAGTCATATATCTATAAATGTACATACTTATATTCACATAGCTACACATCACGCATACGCATATAAATAGTTGTCAAGTATGTGTCCTATTCATAAATATGTATACTTGCAAATGTATACATATGTCTCTCAGAAACATATGAACATTAACATGTACTATACATATGTACACCAACAGACTGTCACATTTGTTGCCAGTAGTGTGGAATGCCTGTAGTAAAGTCATATATCCTAACTACCATCCATGCAGAATGTATCATGGATGGTTTAGTGGTCAAACCAGTGACAATGGTGTTTCTGTTCCTGGGTCCAAGCCATGCAAGGGCTGCTAATTTTATATGATGCACAGAACAATGGCTGTCAGATATAGGGTGATTAAGGCACTTTCAAGCAGATGTAAGCGGGTATGCGTGGCAGTAAGTGGTGGTCATTCAACAGTATGGGAAATGTAAATAAGCATGTAGGTGTATATGCATGTGTATGTACAGACAGACAGACAAATATATATATATATATATATATATATATATATATATATATGTATATATATCCATGAAGAATGAACATGGTCACAATAAAGCATTCATAAAGAATGCGAAGGAAAACAGCAGTGGAACCCCCGTATTATTTAGTGCTGTCATATCAAGCTGGCCAGAGGTGAGCAAACCTCCTGCATCTCCAACCACAGGTAAGATGCTAACAGTGGGACTATCTTTGTCCACGTGCTAAGTCTGACTAAGTCTAACTTTCAAACAGGTACAGGGCAGGCCCAGTCTCCAGTCAGATGAGCCAAAAACTGGAAGACTATTTGAACACCCTGACCATTATATGAATGTATGTTCCAGGACTATAAGCTTGGGACGTCTGACTATACTTGCAGTGAGTCAACATGCGGGATGGGTCTAAAGCAGTTGGGAGTGGCGCATTGTGTAGTGATGTGGTTTTTCCATCTGGAGAATGGATGACTGCTGTGTTAGTGAAGTGTTGAGGCATGTGTTCGGGTAACTATGAACCATGGGTATACATCAAAATGAAGCAGCACACCAATAGTGTAGTGGTTAGAGCATCCGCCTAACCAACATGCATTCACAGTTCAAGTTCAGCTATAGCACATATCATTATCCATGTGGAATGAATGTCGTTCTGCTGTAAAACCGACATAATAACATGTAAAAGTGAACTTGAGTATCGCATGGGACTTTTATCCAAATCCATTCAATCAAAGTTGTACTCTCATAACGAATAAGGCACAAGTAAGCACAAATAAGCAGCAGTAAACATATATAAAAAACAGTAAGCAAATCTGAGTGCACTTACATGGGTGTAAGCAGTGCCCAGCATAGGAAATGTATAAAAGTATGTACAGATGTAATATATATATATATATATATATATATATATATATATATGTATATCTATTTATATATCTATATATATATATATATATATATATATATATATCTATTTATATATATATATATATATATATATACACACACACACACACACACACACACACACACACACACATATATATATATATATATATATATATATATATATACATATACACACACACATATATATATATATATATATATATATATATATATATATATATATATATGCATATAATTATATATATATATATATATATATATATATATATATATATAGAATGAACGTCGTAACAATAAAGCATAGAAAAGGAATGAGAAGGGAATCAACAGCAACTATAGTATTAAATAGTGCTGTCAATGTATGTCATATCAAGCCGGCCAGGAGTGAGCAAAGCACTGCTACTCACACCACAGGCAGGGATTTACCAGTGGGAGTAACATCGTTGATCTGCTAAGTCTACTTTACAAACAAACAGAGGGTAGTCCCCAGTGGGACTACCAAAAATTGACAGCATATTTGGATCTCGATCCATTACACAAGCAAGGGCAGGTATGTTCAAGGACTAAATGGTGGGAGAGCCTGAGAATACATGTGTTGGGACAACATACATGCACGGCCCCAATGTTGCAGGGAGGGCAATGTGTGGAGGTGTGTCATGGCCATGAAAGCAACTGGATAATGGATGGATTGCATGTATGTCGAACTTGGGTGGGGTTGAGGAACCATGGGTATGTGATTATGTCATGGTTGGATGGCCTGGTTCTAAATTGACTGCCTCGTGGAGGCCAGTGAGTCAGTTATAAGTATGTATACATACACACATGCATACATCTATATGTAGATGTACATTCCCTGTAACATATCCATTCCAACTGCAGACATAAACACATGAATGTGCCCTTACAAACCTTGACAGTAGATAGAATAATAGGTAGTGCATAAGAGGGAAGGGCTGAATTGCTAAAACGCAGAAGTGTG
Source organism: Protopterus annectens (assembly GCF_019279795.1). Taxonomy (NCBI): domain Eukaryota; kingdom Metazoa; phylum Chordata; order Ceratodontiformes; family Protopteridae; genus Protopterus; species Protopterus annectens. Next base: position 1,328,303,616 of record NC_056728.1, read on the forward strand.
TACAATGTCCGGAGTCAGTGCTGTGCTGAATAAATCAAATGTGAGGACTGTCTCACACAGGAAATTATCCCTGTGATCTGCCTGGAATGACAACGCCAAATACTAAACCGGTCTATTTGTAAAAGAATCACACCGAACACATACATAATTAGTTCTCATGTGTAATGTGTACGTTACCATATAGTCAGACTAATTAATTCATTGTAGTGTCATGTTAACGGGAGTAAGTACATAAGGAAGTAAGAGTCTAATCTTGACATAAAGACAAGTGCATCCCATGTGAGATAACGCAAAAATTGCGATTAGTGTCCTATCGGTCACTCATGTCACCAATGTTTGTGGACTAAACGTTAGGGGTTCCTGAGGATACGTTTAGTGAGTCAACTGATGGGATGGGTGTACAGGGGTAGGGAGCGGCCACTGTGTACTGGTGTGGATACACTGCAAATCCAACTGGAAAATGGATGACTGCAGTGTTAGTGAAGTGTTGTGGTGGGTGTTTGGGGAACTAGGAGACATGGGTATATGGGTATATATGCAAATGAAGCAGCTCAGCAATAGTGTATTGGTTAGAGCATTCGCCTAAAGGACAGGCATTCATGGTCCGAGTCCCACACTAGCACATATCATTTTCCATGTGGAATGTGTATATAAACATATTTATACATCGTATTGCTGTACAACCTACATAAGAACATGTACATGTGAACTGGAGTACTGCATGAAATGTTTAATTAATGTCATTCAATCTCAGTGTTAGTGACATAATGAATAAGTTACTATTAAGCAGGTGTAAGCACAAATATGCAGTAGTAAACATATCTAAGCACCAGTAAGCATGTTTAAGTGCGTTTGTGTGGGGGTACATTTCCGTTAATGGGGCAACACTGTTAATGCGGTTGCTGACCTCCAAATCCAGTGTCAAACCATGTATTTGTGTTAGTCGTAACGTATGTGTAAAATGTAGAAGTTACAGTTCTTTTCATTTTGTTTTTACATTTTATCCATTTAACTGATTTACACACAACTGTTAACATTAACATCCAAACAACATGGCTTGAGGTTGCAGTTGGAGCTGAGCACCCGCATTAAAAGTGTTTGCCCGAAAGCAGAATAGTGCAAAAACAAAGTCCAAGGCCTACTACTACAGCAGTCTATCCATTATAGGGATAGCAGGCATTGTAGAAAATGTTTTCATTGTCAAATACCCGTCCTCAGCATCTTTAATTATACTAACTTGGCTTCTTTAAGCCATGAGGATGCGATTACAATCAGTAAACAGTGATTGTTTGTTTGTTAAGAGTGTCAGGCATGGATTTAGGAAGGCATCGCTGAGCCTGGGAATAACTGTGTTTACGATGTATACATCTGTTGCTATTGTACAAGGCTTTTGCATAAATAATCCAAGCTGAAGCCTAATCCTAACAACTTGTGTCTTGTAAGCCCTTCATGGCAAACATATACATAGCAATTTCACTGTCTTTTAATCATCATTTCACAGGCCTCACAGAGGACTGAAAACTGTCCGATGACAAATGGTCAGCATGACTACGTCTTTGTAAACTGTAAGCACAGGCAGTTACTTCATGTTAGGCATTTCATGCAGTGTACATATCACCATGTCATGCATAATTAACAGAAGAAAGGAATGTCATGTTATTTGCAAGTATTTCTTTATTACTGATTTCCTGTCTGTGTGACTTACCAGGGCAAAACTTTAAAGCGATCGCTCCATCTGTCAGGCAGACGTGTGTAAAATTAAACTAGTTACTTTGTTAAACATTTAATTATTAACACAAGCATGTTATACTGACATGTGCTCAACAGGCATGTTAATGAGCTGCATTACACCTGAATGATTGCATTAACAGTGTTGCCCCGATAACGGAAATGTACCCATTCAACTGTATAGCACATGTATTCAGTTACGTAGATGTATGTGTGTTAATGTACATATATATATATATATATATATATATATATATATATATACATACATACATATAGATTATATATACATACATACATACATATAGATTATATATGTATATATACATACATAGATATAGCTTATATATACATACATACATAGATATAGATTATATATGTATATATATACATACATAGACATAGAAGAACAAACCTCGTGACACCAAAGCATTAGAAAAGAATGAAAAGGAAAACACCAGCGACTCCTGTATTATGTGCTGGTGTTAATTCCAAGGCAAGTGTGTTTCTGTCCTACACATGGGTTCAGACTGTACCCTGGGTAATATTAGGGCTGATGACTTTACTCACCAGGCCTATTGCCAAATGTATGGGTATGTCTCACCAACCCAGTCACTTGGCTGATTGTGACATATATGGCCACTATATAGGAAAACTACAAAACATGCTCCCGAACACATCCAGTGGCTAGACACCCAGAGCCGCCAACACACAGGATATGACTGACAAACACACACACCTGCTATGCATCAGAATAGAATACCTACCTAACTACTTTAACAAACTACAGCATTACGCAGTTACAGAAAGCGCTACCGAGATTACTGGGTTAGAGCAGTCTGAGAGGTGTATTTCTAGGTGGATGACATCAGCAGCCTTGCCAAAGTTGAGTATATGAATTGTACGGACTGTGAGTAGCCTACAAAGCATTTCTCTCTACACAGTCTGAGACAGACAGACATGCACACAATTGGAAAGCTGGGGTTAGAACTACTACTACCTAACTAGTTTATCACTGCAGCAGTATGCAGTTATGGGACACACCATGGAGATTACTGAGCTACAGCTCTCCCAAAGATGTATTTCACATTGGATGACCTCAGCAGGCTTGTCATAATACTGCTATGGGGAGGGCAGTGTGTGCATGGGCCATAACCCATTCATGCAGGGGTTGACATGCCACATGCGGGCAAACATTGGGTCATATGTCACAGGTACGTGTATACAGCTACTGGATGACTACTTCCTTGAACAGTCATGTTGCACAGCTGGCACATGCACCACATAGTCTGTCATGCTGACAGATACTTGTGGCTAGTATCTGCAGTGAATGACAACTGCACCTCATGTGTTTGGGGCCCTTTGGCTGTGTGCTGGGTGGGACAGGCCCGGATGGCTCATTGTCATGGTCACCCTCTTCCACACATCTATGTCTGTCTACCTTTGTCTTATTATAGTGTGTTGTCCTTACATATATGCCTGTATTCCTATCCACTGTGTGTGCAAGGCAGGGGTGGTGCACACTGACATGTGTCTACACTAAGAACTGTGACTGCCAGATATGTCTGGACCCCTGATGTTTGCAGACATGTGTTTAAGTGCGTGAGCATGCCCAGTATGACCTTTCAGTATGTTGTTGACTGACATTGCCTTCATACCTTCAAGTGTGTAAGCACGCCCAGTATGGCCATCTGTATCGCATGTGTGGAACAAGTCCAGTTAGTTTGAAATGTGGTGCCGACCTTTGTGTTGTACACTGACAGGTAGCATGCTGTGGTCTGCAGGGTATCCATCGGTCATTTGGCATTGACTGTTGCTACATGTCTGCATAGCAGGGGGGGACACCTGACTGTATCTACATTCCTACACAGGAGTAGTGGGGCACACCTGACTGTTGCTATAAGTGTACGTTGGATGGGGGGCAAACCTGACACCTGTACACATTTGCTAGGACTGTACTGGTATGTCAGGTACTCCATTTCAGTGTGTAGTCTTACCTATTGAGCTGGCTAGAGGCATACCAGTGTACTACAGATCTTAGCTTTAATTAAAAACATATTAGTGTCTGACTTCCTAGCCTTCACAACTTACATCCAACTGGCTCTCCTGCTGTAGTCTGTCTGTGTGGGTCTGGGGGAAGGGTTACCCATAGGGCACAGTCAGAGGCCATAGTACAGCATTTGTTTGTGTCTGTCTACACCTGTCCTGCTGGCTAAGACTTGTGTGGGTTTTATGGACACACATGTCATTCATCCCATTACCTGTAGTGGGTTTTGTCACCCTGTGTAGTACTGGCTACTATGGTAACACCATTATATGTTACAGATGTCATGGTGCCACTATGGGTGTCTACTGTGTGCTGTCTTAACATTCGGCCACCCAATTCCCTTGCATGCTCACATCAATACCATAGCTACAGGTAACAACACATTCTACTCCATTTGGCAATTGGTAGGTTGATTGACATACCTTGAGGGTGTGCCAGACATGAGGATGGTGCTGGAGGGCTGCCTATATCAGATGCACATAGTACACTCCCTATACATGGTTAAGCACAGGTAGTGTCATGTTTGACATCCCTTTTACTGTCTGTGCGAGTCAGAGAGAGTGTCATTCCCTGGGTCCCTACTGTGTCAGTGGATATGCTATGTGTTGCCTCTTTGCCAAGGCCAGGTCATACTGGGCATGCCTCCTTCTGCCTACTGGATCAGGCTCAGGTTGTTCCCCCTCTGAGTCACTCTGTGCCTGTACAGGCCTTGGCATTGGTTGGGGGCTGTGTGGCCCTGCCCCATGCTGTTCCTGCTGCAGCTGTTCCACAGGATTATATAGTGTAGCATAGCACATACCATAACAATTTGGGTGTATGTAGCTGGTGAATACTGCAAGGCTCCACAGGATGTGTCCAGACACTGGAACCATATCCTGAGCATCCCAAACACATGCTCTATTATATGTCTGGCCTGTGTGTGTGCCTCATTATGGCATTGTTGTTCAGGTGTATGTGCATTTCTGATGGGTGTCATCAGCCACGGCTCCAGTGGGTACCCAGCATCTCCCACTAGGTGACCATAGGGGATGTCCATATTGGTGAATCTGTGGTACAGTTGCATCAGATGCCATATTTCTGAATCGTCATAGCTTCCAGGGCAGCCAGCACACACGTTCATTATAATGCCCTGGGCATCACATATGACCTGGCAGTTGATGGGGGGGGTGTCCCTGCGGTTGATGTAGGCCCTACCCTGATCACTGGGTGGTGCCTTGATGCATATGTGTGCGCAGTCTATAGCACCCACTACCCCAGGGTAGTCTGCTTTTTGGTGGAAGAGATGCATATTGCTGGTCAACACCTCACGTGTGTTGAGGAAATAAACATGCTCACTGGTATGTGCTGACATGGCATCCAGGAACTGGTGGAATACTCTGGATGCTGATGCTTGCGAAATCCACATGATATCCCCAGTTGTGCTTTGGGAGGTACCTGTGGCAAGTATACCTAGGCCTACACATACCTTGGTATCCACTGGGATGGGTTTCCCTCAGCCAGTTTGATGTGTCAGGTGTGGCCGGCACAGCTCAACAATTTGCTGTAGGAGGTCTCTGTCCACCCTATAGTGCTCCACTATCTCCAGCTCATGTAGCCCCTGGTAGGTTACCCTGAGTCTGTACTCTCTTCTCTGTCTCCTCACTGTGGGTTGTTTGGCAGCATTCACATCCTCACCACCCTCAGCCTCTTGCACATGTTGCTCTATGTTGCCTGCTGCAGCCCTTCTCATTTTGTAGGTTTGTTTGTTAAAATTTCCTCACTTGTATACACCGGTGGTGTAGAGTGTGGAAAACCCAGAGGGGAAGGTATTTGCTTAGTTTATAGTAGTGTTCTGCGCTGGGCTGGTCTGCTGCCTCTGTAATTGGCCAATCCTGATACATTTCACCTGTCAGCTCAGCTAGTTCTACTTGATTAATTTCCTACTGCTGTTACCCCTTCCGATTGCCCTAGGCAGGTTTAGACACACCCCTAGCTTAGCCGTGATAAGCTGGGAGCAATCCCAAGCCACAGGGCTCCAATCCACTTACAGTATGCCTGACACCCCCCCCCCCATGATGTCACCTATATCCAAGTCTTGCACCCAGCTATCTATACTCTTACACTCTTGGGACCTGCCTCACACCCTGGGGAAAACTGGGATTCACTATCCTTCACCTAATTTGCATAGGATTGCCTGTTAATGCATAGTTACATGTCCCATACTGAGCCTCCCTTAAACTAAGCGCTGCTTACTGTCACGCAAATCTGCACACACCTGCTCACAACTGCTTAAAAGTGCCTTACTCACTCCGTATCCAACGGCCCTTGTTCTGCCCAGCAACAAGATAACCAGCCTCTGCAAGGCTTGAAACCAGGACTCTGCACCCCACAGCCGATGTGCTTTACCACTAAGCCATGGCAGATATACAGACATCAGATTTTATCACGAACATATCATCCAGCATAGTCATTCAACAGTATGGGACATGTATTCCATTATGTAGATGTATGTGTGTTAATGTGTATACATATATATATATATATATATATATATATATATATATATATATATATATAAATATATATACACATGCATAGATATAGATTATATATCCCAAGAACAAACCTTGTGACACCAAAGCATTAGAAAAAAATTAAAAGGTAAACATCAGCAACTCCTGTATTATGTACTGGTGTTAATCCCAAGGCAAGTGTGTTTCTGTCTGACACATGGGCTCAGACTGTATTCTGGGTAATATTAGGGTTGCTGACTTTACTCACCAGGCCTATTGCCAAATGTATGGGTATGTCTTGCCAACCCAATCTCTTGTGACATTTATGGCCACTATATAGGGAAACTATAAAACACACTTCTCAACACATCCAGTGGCTAGACACTCACAGCCTCCAACACATAGGATATGACTGACAAACATACACCTGCTATGCCCTGGAATAAAACACCTACCTGACTACTTTAACACACTACAGCATTACGCAGTTACAGAATGCACTACCAAGATTACTGGGTCACAGCACTCCCAGAGGTGTATTCCTAGGTCGGTGTCATCAACAGCCTTGCCAAAGCTGAGTATAGGAATTGCACGGAGTGTGGGTACTCTAAAAAGCATTGTTTTGTCCTCAGGCAGATGGACACACACACACTTGGCATGTCTGGGAATAGAACACAGATGTAACTACTTTATCACACTAGAACATTACGCAGTTACAGAATGTGCTACTGAGATTACTGGGTCACAGCAATCCCAGAGGTGTATTCCTAGGTGGGTGTCATCATCAGCCTTGCCAAAGTTGAGTATAGGAATTGTACGGAGTGTGGGTACTCTAAAAAGCATTGTTCTGTCCTCAGGCAGACAGTCACACACACTTGCCATGTCTGGGAGTAGAACACCGACCTAACTACTTTATCACATTACAGCATTACACAGTTACAGAACACGCAATCGAAATTACTGGGTCACAGCAATCCCAGAGGTGTATTCCTAGGTGGGTGACATCATCAGCCTTGCTAAAGTTGAGTACAGGAATTGTACGGAGTGCGAGTACTCTAAAAAGCATTGTTCTGTCATCAGGCAGATGGACACACACACCAGTGATGGGATCAGAACACCTGCCTATCTACAGATCACTATTACAGTAGTGCGCAGATGTTCATCGTGTTAGACTGCTGCAGTCATTACACTTGGGTTATCCTGCCATCAGGCAGTCCTGCAGTCGGCCAGAGTTCCAAAGTCTTGGTCCCGCGTCGGTTGCTGTCGCTTCTTCCCTGACGTCAGTGTGCCAGGGGTATATAAGATGCATCCGACACCATTTTCTCCAGTCTTTCTTGCCGCGTGGTGCCTGAAGCAGAACCAGTTCGCAAGTGCCGGTCGGCCGACTCCTGAGATTTTCAAAGTCAAATTTCAGATCAGAAGTCTTCAATAAAGCTAAGTACCCCGTTGGGGAAACTTTTTTCTTGTCTTAGACCAATGTCAGAAAAAGTTAATAATTGTATTTCTTATGGGAAGCAAATACCTCATAAGGACTTCCACTTTTACTGTATTCCATGCCTAGGCCCTGATCACGATGTCACTAGTTGTCGGTTTTGTGCTAGATTTAACAAACACACTATAAAAAGACATTTTGATTTTGTTTTGCACTACTTTGGCAGAAGGTTCAATTATACTATGCAGTCGGATCAACCGACGACCTCAATACCGAAAAAACACAAAGACAAGGATAAAGACAGGCATCCGAGGTCCAAAACCGATGACGAAACCTCTTCTAGGCCAGTCGCCGGTTCGCCGGTTCTCAGTGAGGCGCTTTCGCAGCCCCCAACACCCACTACCTTAGAGCCACAGGCCACTTCCGACTCCCACGTGGAGACAACTAGGCCTCTGAAAACTCAAGGTATTGGGCCTATGGAAACTAATCCCTCAGATGGGTCCAGAGCCGCTGAGCAGGCATTGGCTTCTGAGGGTGTTTTCAGACCTTCACAACTTACCATTAAAACAACAGCCAAGACAAAGGTACCATTAAAGACAAAGAAACAAGTACAACATTCTCCTGGACAGTCCTTCATGCCTAAGAAACAGATGCTTAAAATGGTCGAAGACCTCATTACTCTAATCAGGGGTTCTCATCCCCCTCCTGCAAAAAGGCCTAGGCAGGATACAGACTATGATTCCTCTGATCAGGTTTCCATTTCCTCTGATTCATCTTCAGACCAGGGATACTCTCTACCCCCCCTATGAGGACTCTGATGCTGTAGAATCTATCCATTCAGCCTCTCCTCCTGTGGATTATTCTTTTGTGGAAACTTTACATACTATGAGGGAGCATTTCCAATGGGAAAGTCAGGATTACTCAGAATCCAAGAAAAGGCTCAGGGATTTCCTTTTATTGCCTCAGCACAGGCCCCTGGCTATTCTGCCTGTGCTAGATATTGTGGATGATGTGTTCTCTGAATCCAGCTTATCTCCTGATTCTTTGCCCCCTGCTACAGTCAAGCCAGATAGGTATTATAGAGTCCCTGACTCTCACAAGTTTCTTTACAAAAACCCTTCTGCTGATCCAGAAACTATTTCCATGGGTCCAAAAGGGGTTAAGGCTTCCATTGCAAAAAATCCAGTACCGTCTGACAGAGATTCCAGAGTTTTGGATAAATGGGGGAAGAAAGTATACACTTCTGCAACTTTAGCAGTAAGAGCTTTAAATTGCCAGTTTCACATGCTTAAGTACCAACAATATTTAATGGCTCAGTTAAAACAGAAAATGCTTGCAAGCTCAGAAGCTCCTGATTGTAAAGAAATGCAGGAATTATTGCATGCAGTTGAACAGGTGGGAAAACATACTCTGCAATGTGGTTTTGATTCTTTAGAGGCCTCTTGTAGAGCCGCAGTTACAGGTTCTGTGATTCAAAGACATGCTTGGTTAAAAGAACAGAGTTTACCTGATCATGTTAAGGCAAAATTATTGGATGCTCCTTTACAGCATGAGACCATGTTTGGTGTTAAGGCAGAAGAGGTGTTAAAGAAAATGGAGGATAAAGCTAAATCTATGCAAACAGTCAAGGATTTCTTACAGGTACAGCCACCTCGGTTTAGCAGAAATTGGCCAACAAAGAATTGGTCCTTTCCAGTGTCAGACAGGCCACAGAGAGGCAGATACAGACGCCCAAGAGGCAGATCTCAACACCAAGGCTCAAACAGACAATGACAGTGGGGCACCTCAACCCCAGAAGGAGGTGAGGACAAGTCTCAACCTTACAGGAAACAGTCACAATGACTTTCCCCTCCGTACACCAAGCACGTCCTTTTTGGAAGCCCCCTTAGGGGGAAAACTAGCACTTTTTTCTCAAAACTGGCAAACAATCACCCAAGACAAATGGGTTCTGAATATTGTGTCTCAAGGTTACAGGTTCCACTTTCATACTTTACCAAGGCTAAAAGGAATGCCAGACCTGCCACAAAATCAATGGGAAGAGGCACAAAAACAAATTTCAGCCCTCATGGACATGAAAGCTATTCATAAAGTACCACAACAGGAACAGGGACAAGGATTTTACTCAAGACTCTTCCTGGTCCCCAGAAAGGACAAGGCCTGGAGGCCCATACTAGACCTTTCAATTCTAAATACTTACCTGGATATTCCAAAATTTAAAATGTTGACATTACAGCAGCTTCTACCCATGCTGGGCAAGAAGGCTTGGCTTGTTACTCTGGACCTCAAAGAGGCATACCTGCATGTCCCTATCAGACAAAATTGCAGAAGATACCTCAGATTCAAAGCTGGTACAATGCACTACCAATTCTCTGCACTGCTCTTTGGCTTATCTACTGCGCCCAGGGTCTTCACAAAGTGCCTGGCACCAGTAATTGCATTTTGCAGGCAAAAAGGAATTAAAATATATCCATACCTGGACAACTGCCTCATTCAAGCAGAGACAAAGGACATTCTTCTACAGCATCTGGCATTTGTAAAAAGGTTGCTAATTTCTCTAGGGTACACAGTAAATGAAAAGAAGTCAAAACTAGAGCCCTTGAAACAGATTATATTCCTGGGTGCCAGCTTAAATACAACGGCCCAGATGGCTTACCTCACACCAGACAAACAAGTTCAACTAACTCAATATTTTCAATTACTGGCAAAAAAGTCGCATCTCCCAGCAAGAAAAATTCTGCAGGCCCTGGGATTCATGGCATCCTGCATACTACTAATACCATATGCCAGACTGCATATGAGGAAATTACAATGGTACCTAAAAAGTGTTTGGACTCAACACTCTCACAGTTTAGAGGCAGTAATACCAATGATTCCCTGCCTACAACAGGAGTTTCGATGGTGGGCACAGGCATGTCACCTAAACAAGGTTCAGCCTTTTTCCCAATCCACAGCCAGGCAAACTCTAATAACAGATGCTTCGGATTACGCCTGGGGAGCACACATGGCAGGAAAATGCATTCAGGGCAAGTGGACCACAGACCAGATGCATCTTCACATCAATCAAAAAGAGATGTTAGCTGTTCAAAATGCCCTAACAACTTTCAAGGACCTTCTGCATCCAGGACAATTATTACTAAAGACAGACAACACCACAGTAATGTGGTACATAAACAAGCAAGGGGGCACTCATTCTTATCCCCTATGCAGGCAAGCTATAACCTTGTGGAACACAGCTCTAATGAATCAAGTTCACCTGCAAGCACAATTCCTGCCAGGAAAGAAAAATACTCTGGCAGACGATCTAAGCAGAAATATCATGGACCCTCACAAATGGAAATTGAATCCACAAATCTTCAGCATGGTAATGCAAAAATAGGGATGCCCAGACATAGATCTTTTTGCCTCCCCACTGAATTGCCAACTACAAAAATTCTGCACAAGGACTTATCACAAACAAGCATGGAAAGTGGATGCTCTTTTGTTCAGCTGGAAAAACCTAAAAGTTTATGCCTTCCCGCCACTGCCTCTCCTTTCAAAGGTACTCTTAAAAGCCAGACAAGAAAAACCAAAGATGATCCTGATTGCTCCAGACTGGCCATGCCAGCACTGATACCCTATCTTAAGGAACTTGACTCAAGGCCCACCATGGATTTTGCCTCAAATTCCACACCTTCTGACTCAAAACAATCAGATCCTGCACAGTCAGCTCAAAACCCTAAACCTGGCTGCATGGCAGATACATTAGTCAAACAGGCAACACCTCTCTCTAAAGCTGTTATGGATGTCATTTTGGAGGCCAGGAGGCCTAGCACCAGGAAAGCTTACTCAGAAAAATGGAACAGATTATGCGCCTGGAACTAGGCTCAAAGCCTTGACCCTATTGTTCCAAACATTCCTCAGATTTTACAATACTTAACTGAGATGCTGGACAGAGGCCTATCCTTCTCATCAATTAAGATCCACTCCTCTGCCATTTCAGCACATTACATGGATCCTCCTTTATTCTCTCATCCCTTGTTAAAGCAGTACCTCAGAGGGGCTAAAACATAAGACCGCCCCGGAGAGCACCAACACCAACTTGGGACCTCAATTTCGTTTTGGAAAAACTGACCCTACCACCTTTTGAGCCAGCCAATACAGCCGATCTAAAACTTTTATCATGGAAAACAGCTCTGCTCCTGGCAGTAACTTCAGCACGAAGAGTCTCAGAGCTACAGGCATTAATGGCAGTGGAACTTTTTATAATTTTTCATCAGGACAGGATTTCTTTAAGAACAAACCCTATCTTTATGCCAAAGGTGATATCTAGTGTGGCTCTTAACCAAACCATCCATTTGCCAACTTTTTATCCAAACCCCCAGTATAAAGGGGAGAAACTTCTGCATTCTTTGGACATACACAGGCAGCTACACTTCTACTTGGACAAAACAAAAGCTTTCAGGAAAACTGAGCAACTGTTTGTAGCATATGCTGCAGGGTCACAGGGAAAGGCTATCTCAAAGCAGACTATATCCAAATGGATAGGACACTGTATTCGTTATTGCTACACACAGCATGGAAAATCAGTCCCAAATAACATTAGGCCACATTCCACCATGGCAACAGCCACTTCAACAGCCTTTCTCAGAGGAGTACCTACCAAGGAAATTTTGGAGGCTGCAACTTGGAGTTCAGTGCACACCTTTACCAAGCATTACCACTTGCCTCTTTACTCTAAATCCAGAGCAGGATTTGCCACTGCAGTTCTGCAGGGCCTCATAGCCAATCATAACTCTTTATAGACCAGCCACCCAACCTTAGCTTTGGGATTCTACCCAAGTGTAATGACTGCAGCAGTGTAACACGATGAACATAGTACAGTTTTGTACCTACCATAAATGTAGATGTTCGAGTGCTCACACTGCTGCAGTCCAGGTTACCCTCCCTCCATCCCCACTGAACTAGCAGGACTTATCTATACCTTTCTATCCTATACAACCTTTGTGGTGTACGTGCTTGTAACTGAAGGCATTGTTTTTATTTTATATGTATATTTTTAATTAGCAATATGTATTGCCTACCTTTTTGGGGGCACCTGACATCTGGGGCAAGATAAACTGAAGAAAATGGCGTTGGATGCATCTTATATACCCCTGGTGCACTGACGTCAGGGAAGAAGTGACAGCAACTGACGCCGGACCAAGACTTTGGAACTCTGGCCGACTGCGGGACCACCTGACGGCAGGATAACACAAGTGTAATGACTGCAGCAGTGTGAACACTCGAACATCTACATTTATGGTAGGTACAAAACTGTACTTTACCAAGTTTACACATCCCCAGGCAGTCATCATGACCTTTTAGGAATGTGGACATCAACAGGGATGCTGACAGTTAAGATGTACATAGCTGTGAACCTGTGTATTTAACATAGGAGTCCATCCTGAAGAGGAGTATGCCCATCTGTGGAATGGACGACTACTATCACTATACAGGGTTACAATGGCCATGCTCATACATATAGAAGCACATAACTTACACAAGGTGTCAGTGGGCATGCTCAAACACTTAGTAGCACATGGCTGTTTGGAATGCACTGAGTCCAACTATACAAGGTTGTACTGGGCATGCTCATACACTTAGTAGCACAGGGCTGTCTGGGATGCACTCTGATTCTAAACACGGAAGGCCACAGTGGCTATGCTCATACAGTTAGACATACAGAACATGTTGTAATGGACTCCAGTGTTAGTAGTTGTCATTGTTAGCAGGACCGCTGCACTACATATATCTGACACTGGTCATCTACACAACATCTGCTGCTGTCCGTCATCTTAGATGTATCAGTCTATACCAAGCACAATACTACCACTCACAGTGATGTCATGCTAGGAATGGCAACTGCTTGACCTACACAATGAGCCAATGTCCTGCTGTAATTACGAGGTTGTCCAGTGTCTGTCAGTCTGGGATGACATGACTGACAGATGACAACCCTTTTTTCACAGATCACATGCATCCATGATTCAAGGGAGTGGTGATAATACCTAGTTTTCATTTGCCCATATAGTGCTATTCCAAGGCAAATGTCCTAAACACAGGATAACACTCTGACACATAGAAGACAATTGCATTGTACACTTATGCTAATCAGTGCTAGATGTGTTGCTGTCGTAGTCACAGCTGCTCACTGTTGAACCTACAATGGGGAATACTGACAATTGTGCATTGAGGAACACCTGGCGACGGCTCTGTAGTGCACAATAGCACTACCACCATATAACTCAGAACCAGACATGTGGGCCATAACACTGGTACAGACCACTCCAGGTGGTTGTGTCCCCACATTCATAATATCTACTCACATATACAGACCAGTACTCCAACATAAGTCATCTGAGCCAGGTGCAGGTCACAGTGTCAAAAGCTGTATTCTAGGATGTAATTCTCAGACACCACCATGTCCTCAGACCACCAACACACATCCATTCATGTGGTATGACATGTAATGGTACAACACCAAGTAACCTTTGACTGGTGGACTGTACCTAGCCCTACAACAACTGTGCAGAGTACCCATTTACTGACACAGTTGCATTATGTGTTATGCAATGCAATGATACCACTGTTTGTAACCAGGTCAGCTGTACACATACCATGATCCCTTGGATATTGACAGCATTAACAGATGACTGTTGCTGTGCACCATTCAGTGTGTACACAGCCTGACATGAAGCTATGATTGTACAAGATGTTTATGTGGGGAGCAGATTGTCTTGACATTTGTGTAGGATATAACCTGGGATGTGGTCAGGTCCCATGCAGCCTGTATGTATAGCATTAGAGAGTGCAGCTTGTACCTGCATAGTTGTTATTACAGGGGCTCTGTAGTGTACATGGATATTTGAATGTGTACCTGTTGGGGGGAACAGTGTGTTTATGTTATCCAAGACCCTATCTGGATGAACAGGTGCTATTTCTGTAGGTGCAGTACTTCTCATGCCATAGTGCTGTGAAGCACAGCATGTCTTGTTGTTGCCATTATGTTTTATGACACAGCTATAGAATCCTCTATGTTTGGCCTCATAATATATGGATGATTAGTTTCACAGTAGCTTTGCATGGCATTATATGGTGTATCTGCATCTTACTGAGGCTGACCATGGATCAACTTCCACTCATGTGTGTTGACTCTTGCAACAGTTACTACCTTCTGTGGTACAGTTTAAGGCAGGGTACCACCGGTTTGCCTTCATGTTTGTGTTTGTTTGAATCCTGTTTCTGTTTCAATGGCATGATCACTGCACATATGTGAGTGCCTAAAGTGCATTTGTGTAGGACCCAGCATTTGCACATGCATTGTACATCTGCATGGGTGCCATGACAGTCACCACTTCGCTCTTAAGGAGCATAACATTGGCTTTGAAGACTGCCCATGTGTGGCATACTGTTAGCCCTGTTTGTGTGACTGTGGTGATCCAGGTCATTGGTGTTGATGAAATCCAACATGCATTGAGCACGTGTTGATACATGATGAGTCTTCCCAGTTCATAATGGGATAGCTGAGTGGCCATGATTATGGTTTCCTATCTCAAAACTGGTATTCCCCATTACAGCACAATGACAGTTGGGAATTCTGAGGCATGGTGGATGATCTGTCATAAGGTGCAATTTGGATTACACTTTGGCACAAAGGTAGTTGCTCAGCATAATGCATCTTCGTTGTGCAAGTGCAACTTGAGTGGGGGTGTACATATCCCTCAGGAAGTTGGACACACCTGTGGCTCATGTGTTCCAATAAAATATGTTGGCCAAGAGGTGAGGTATGTGTTATAACATGGTCATGCAGGGGTGCTCTCCAAAGCATTGAACCACATCTCAGTCACTGCAAAGATATGTTCTCCATGTTTCAAATTGCCGTAAGTGAGTCCATATTGAGTACCTGATTTGTAACATTGAGTAGCAAGACCCACAGTTTCTTTCTTGGCTGTCCCTGATGCACCAGTGGACTTTCACTTGAACCTGGCATGATGAGGGCACTATAGGGGAAGCATGGGCCATTGCCAGTATCCAGATTCTCAGGGGTGACAGGTGCAGGCCCTGTCTGGCAAAGCATCATGGTCTGTCAACCATGTTATCCCAGGCAGAGAGATGCTGGATATTCTTTGAATTACACCAGTACATTTCACGATTGTGGAATACAATCCTTGTCCCTGAACTGCTGCATCATTCTGGCCAATGGCAGAATGCTACCCAGGACTTGGGACATACCTGCATTGTCTACAAGACCTGACAATTCCTACATGTGTTTCCATGCAGTCCAGGCTACTGCAACACAGGTCCTGCACAACAACATAGCATATGCCAGAGACATGTGTATAGTTCTAAAGGTAGTCTGAGTGTATGGGTATGTGGCTAATCATGGCAGGCAGGCAGTTGACAGTATGTTTGCCCTCATATAGCTTGGTGTGTAACATAGTGCTAGGGTTTGCATTTACAAATGAGTACTGTTGGCCATGTTTCCGGCCACGTGTTCTGAGATGTGACACAATTATGCAAGCTATGCTGTACAGTCTTTGTATTCTGTTGTCTGTCTATTCCAACTTGGGAGGCCTCTTGCTTGGCCAGATACTTAGAGACCTCTGTAGATGTGTGTGATATCTGGTGGAATGTGTGTGTGTCCTTATTGTGTTCTGGTAAGGGTATGTGTTGGTTGTGGTGATGAGATGCATGTGTTAACCTACACCTCTTGACTGTCTAGTCCAGTCATGGGTGTAGAATATACTGCTTCCAAGCTCACCCCTGTAGCTGCATCCCAGGCAATGTGTGGGCTGCGGTGTTAGGTGGATTTGGCAGTGTACATGGCATAGAGATTGCATTCCCCCAGGATGGCCACATACACAAAGCTGACATTAGTAAACATGAGTAGCTGACTAGTGGACATGCCTGTATGAGCATTCAGTACTACAAGTACCACGTACTGTATTTAGAATACTTACTGCTTATGAAGATGTTTTAGACAGTGATGCTCACATGTAAATATTTGTGTTATGGATGTGGCAACACTAGCTATAACAGGAACATGGTAGCTACCTTTAGTAGCAATCCCCCTCTGAGGGCCACATCACATCCTGATAGTTGATTACAGATGATGCAAGTGTGAACAGGGCTGTATCCTTGTCTGGGTATATACTCACATACCCAGCAGAACCATGAGCTCTGTTGGGCACAGTCACCCACTCCCCACACAGAGTCAAATATCAATAGACTCTGCTGCCACTATCGACGTGATCAGGATATAATCAGATAGTGTACGCCATCACCTATGAAGCAGCTATTATACATGGGCAACAGTTTCCTACATCTTACATTCCTACTGCAGATGTCACACTGGAGTTAAAGATGATATGCACCCTGTTTCATTACCAGTACTGTCAACATATTTTCAAGCAGATGTTAGTCTGGCAATGAGAGGTTAAGCTATACAAATCTAAATGTTCAACCAGTGTGTCTCTACTGTCAATATCCACTCCATGTAGGTGTGCACATACCCCTTTGGCACAGCCCTGTAGGGTCAGTACACATTTGCAGAACATGTACACATGCACAGCTGTCATTGCTTTCAAAGAATAGTAGAGAGGTGGATATTAGGCAAGGTGGACTTTTAGGCAAGGCTCATAAGACAAACCCACCACCGTACATAGCAGAAGTAACCAGAAACTGATGGTATTGCTACTCAACGCCAGAAGTCTAAACCTCAAATTGCACACACTCGAGGCACTCCTCAGTATGGAGAACATTGATATCTGTGCAGTAACAGACACCTGGTTTAAGGATCCAGAGAGCACCCCAGCACTACCAGGCTATAACTCATACCACACCTTTCGGCCACAGAACCCAGACCGGAACACAAAAGATGGGGGTGTATCCATATTAATCAAGGATACTCACACCTCCAGGTTAGTGGCGCAGCACAATGCATCAGAGATCATCCAAGTGCAGCTGACAATGGGCAAAACTGCAATCCAAATTGTAGCTTGCTATAGATCACCCACCATGACCCAGGACCCACATCCCGCATTACTGGAGACACTGGGAAATATGCAGGTCCTACCAAACACCCTACTACTGGGTGATTTCAACTACCCAAACATTAACTGGGAGAACTACTCAAGTACTAACTCAATTGACCACTGCTTCCGAGAATTTCTCAACTCAAATGCCCTGGAACAACTGGTCTACATCCCTACCAGAGGGAACAACATATTGGACCTGGTCATCACCAACATGGGCGACCAGTGTTCCACACCCGACGTCAACCCCTTGCTGGTTAGATCAGACCATAGATTAATCACTCTGGATATTCACATTCCACCCACAACCTCAAACAAGGAAACCACCGTGAGAATCTTTTCCAAAGCAGACTTCATGTTGCTTATGCCTGAGGTGGAAATGTTCACAGCCCACACGCCAATGGACAGTGCTGTCCAAGATGCTGAAACCTATACAAGGGCACTCTATGATCATCTTCAGGAATGCATGGATCGTGCTTTCCCAAGTCAAACCTAGACTCACTCCTCCAAGAAAAGGAAACCAGTCTGGTGGACCCCTGCCATACACAGGCTCTACAATAGAAGGAGGTAACTAGTACAGATAAGAGCAAAATGCCCAGAAGGACAGACATCCCTGATCAGTATCAGCAAGAAACTATGATCACTCATGAAATCATCCAAGGCTAGCTTCAAAACACAATTTCCCAAGGACCCTACAGATGACCACAAAATGTTCTTTAGCTATGTCAAGGACCTAAGTGGGAACTCTAAGATCTGTTCTGAGTTGGTGCAGACTGGCACAAAATACACTGAACCAACTGATATTGCCAACATTTTGTCAGACAGGTTCAGTGCAAACTTCACACCCCTCTCAACCTCTAAACGGCCCTTAACCATACCACAAGAATGTACGGCCCCGGCAATCACCGACACACAGGTTAAAACAGCCCTATCCAAAGCCACAAATACAGCCTCAATGGGACCGGACAGTGTCCCAGGCTGTGTCTTACAAGAGCTCCAAATGAACTAAACCCTCACCTAAACACACTGTTCAAAACCAGCCTCTCTACAGGCTACATACCCACAGAGTGGTGCACAGCAACAGTTATCCCACTCCACAAAGGTGGTGACACAATGGACCCTGGGAGCTATTGCCCTATAAGCCTGACTAGCCTGGTCTGCAAGGCTATGGAGCGCATCATCATGGAACTCATTAACAGAGACATTGGGAACCTCCAGACACTTGACCCAACCCAGGTCTGCTTGATTGAGTGCAGATCATGCCTATTGAACCTGTTTGATGTCTTACAGTTACCTAGACTTTAGGTGTGGGGTGTGGTAGTTCACACATACTATCTGGACCTCACCAAGGATTATGACACCATCCCCCACTCGGGTATTATTTATAAACTCACCAGCCAGTACATATACCCATACATCACAGGTTGGGATGCCAACAAGCTTA
Source organism: Protopterus annectens (assembly GCF_019279795.1). Taxonomy (NCBI): domain Eukaryota; kingdom Metazoa; phylum Chordata; order Ceratodontiformes; family Protopteridae; genus Protopterus; species Protopterus annectens. The sequence continues at coordinate 1,328,322,811 of NC_056728.1, forward strand.
CACACATAACCCACATGGTAAGCCTAGCAGCCTCCAGGTCCAACTCTTAACCAGTCATAACTAGTGTCCCACAGGACTCATTCCTGGGACACCTACTGTTTGCCATATACTTCTCAGAGGTACGGGCAAACACAGGTGGACTACAGCAGACCGTGTTTGGCAATTATTGCAAACTGGGAGCCATAAATGACAGTCCAGCTGTCACAGACATTCTTTAAGGGGCCTCACATAGACCAACACAGGGTGTCAAAGTCATGGCCTCCAGCTAAAGGCCACAAACTGCATGGTCATTCCATGTTGGGAAAACTAAACACCCACATATTAACACAGACAAGGTAATGGGTATGTGGGGACTGCATTAGATAATGATCTCTCCTTTGACAATCATATCTCCAAAGTAATTAGGACATCCTTCTATGTAGGCCATCTGATTACTTAAGGGTTCGCATCTAGACATACTGAGGTTATTGTGCCCCTTTACTCATCACTCATCAATCCCATCATCGAGTATGATAACCCATTTGGGATGTACCTCAGAAGGCAGATCCAACAGCTGGAGGGTCGACGAACATACCTTGCCAAGAGGATTACTGGCCTCAGACATGTGTCCTATGCTGCCAGACTGTATGAACTTTTGCATTACTCAGTGGCATCTCGTTTACTCAGAGATGATCTTTGCTTGCCAACAAAGCCATGTCCAAGTCCGGCTTAATGGATATACTCCACCTATGGGAATCCATGTCACAGTGAGCCACACACTGTAATGAGCTAAACCTTGCCACAACCATAACTGGAAGATGCTGGAGTGACAGATTCCTGTCACAGGTACTCCCCATGCTTTGGAACTACATCCCTGATTACATTATACGGAGACCCTCACTAACACTCCAGGGAAACCTTTCAGAGTGGAAGGGGAACAGTGGATACACCCCAGGGATCGCACAATTGGGTCTGCTCCACAGAGGGACAGTTAGTAAATCAATGGGGTGGCGACAGCTGACACATTTTGGCTAGGCGTATGAATGGCCTCGGATAGTTGGCCAAGTACCTACCTAAGTACCTATGAACCTATACATACAGTATCAGCACATGCTGATAGCTTAATTTACTGTTCAGGGGTTGACTTACCTTGTGCCAATAGCGGTTGTGTGTGCAATAGTTGAGGGCTGCCTATGTAGGATGCACACAGTAGACCATCTATACATGACAATTTACAGGTGGTCTTGTGTGTGTGCCATCCATGTTTACTGTGTGTGCAGGTGGAGAAGGGTGTCAGTCTGTAGGTGCCTACACTGCCAGTGTGTGCTATACATTCCCTATTTGCCAAGGCATGGGCATACTGGGTACGCTTCCGTCTGCCTACTGGGGCTGGCTCAGGGTGTTCATGGTCTGAGTCCCTCTGTGCCTGTGGGGCCATTAGCAATGGTGGTGGGCTGTGAGGGCCTTCACCATTCTGTCCCTGCTGCAGCTTTTTCCACAAGATCATATTGTGTAGCATGGCACATACTATGAAGATGTGGGCACACGTGCCTGGAGAGTACTGCAAGGCTCCACCAGATATGTCCAAGCAACAGAACCATGATTTCAGCATCCCAAACACAAGCTCTATGATGATTCAGGTTTGTGCGTGTGCCACATTATGGCATTCTTGCATGGGTGGGTGTGTGCATTTCTGATGGGAGTCATCATCCACGGTTCCAGTGCATAGACAGCATCCCCAACCAGGTGGCCATATGGGATGTCCCCCCTGGCAAATACCTGATACAGCTGTGAGGCATGCCAGATGTGGGAGTCTTGATAGCTTCCAGGGCTGCCAGCACGCACATCCATGATAATGCCCTGGGCATTGCACATGACCTGGCAGTTGATTTAGGGGTATCCCTTGCAGTTTATGTAGCACCTACCCTGCTCACTGGGTGGTGACTTGATGTGTATGTGCATGCAGTCTATTGCACCCAGTACCTCTGGGTATTCTGCCACATGGTGGAAGAGATGCATATTGCTGGCCAACTCCTCCTGCATTCGGGGGAAGTATATGTGCTCACTGGCATATGGTAACATGGCATCCAGGAACTGGTGGAGTACCCTGGATGCTGATGCCTGCGAGACCCCCAGGATATCCCCAGTTGGGCTTTGAAAGGTACCTGTGACTAGTATTCTCAAGCTTACACATACCTTCATGTCCACTGGGATGGGTTACCCTCTGTTATTTCTGGCTCTGAGGCGTGGCTGGCACAGCTCAACCAGTTGCTGTATGGTGTCCCTTTCCACCCTGTAACACTCTACTATCTCCAGATCATTTAGCCCCTGGTAGGTTACCCTGGGTCTGAACATTCTTCTCCTCCTCTGGTGCCTGAGGTGGTTGTCAGCATCATTCTCCACACCACCTTCAGTCTCCAACACATGCTGGTGAATCAAAGCTATGACAGCCCCTAACAAGTACATATTAAAAGTTCCCCGTCTGTTTACACCGATGGTGCAGAGTGTATGGGAATACACAAGTGTGTGTGAGGTGCTTTCACACTTTATACTATTGTGCTATGGATGGTGCTGATGTCATTGGGTGTGTATGTGCAATTCCAGCTGCAGGGTGTCTTAATTATGGGTTTTACAGTGAGTACTGCAATTGTGGGGCCTTTGGTGTTGAATTATGCTTGCCTGCCGTGATTTATCTTTTGCCTTTTAATTCACTTTTCAACCTGAATCCCCTCCCATTGACAGGCATGCATCCAGCTGCTGGCTTTCTTGTTTTGTACTTTCCCTACCCAGGAATGTGTTGCGAAATGTGTTATGTAGCTGATCTGCTGCAATTTTACTTTGTTCTGCTGTGACAGTACTGTTTTCTTTGCAGTACGGCACCTCCCCTTTTCTGTTCTGCAGGTAGCTGCTAGCAGCCTTGTCAGCTGTTGTCAATGGCCCACCTTGGGTTCTTAGGTGTTAATTACTCATTTGTACTCCAATTTCCATGCTGCAGCAGTTCTTTATCTTTTTCCTGTATCTTTCCTGTTTCCACTCTGGTGCGCACCGCGCACAGCCATTTATTGGGTTTATAGCGCATTTTCATCCACGTTCACATGCACATTCGGTTACCTTGTGTGCTCTCAGCTAAGCAAAGCTATGGCTACTTTAACACATCCCTATCCTGCAGCTTTGCTTAGCAACAGGCAAACCACATTAGCAATGCTCCAATGTGCTTACAGCAATGGCGACACACCCCTCTCTTGATGTCATTTTTATCCCACGGGCTCATCTCAGTGTTATAACGCTATGCTGTTTTGTGCATCCTTACAACAGCGGGAAATCTGCGATTCACTATTACTCCTCTCATTTGCATGGCATTGCCTATTAATTCCTAGCTACTGCGCATAACACTGTCACTGCCCCTTAGCAGCCCTTGCGCCATGAGTATGGTGTAGCATGCCTGCCATTGACTATTATGGGGAATTTGTGATATGTGTTTCATTGCAGTTTTATTCTATATTTTTATATATTCCTTGCGATCCCCTTTGTGCACCGCTGCCCTGTGCTCCCACGTCACGATAGTACAACTATATATATTTAATGTTCATTTTATATTTTGTACATTTTTTATGCCAATGGCTATATATTTAGCCATTGGCATATATTAACAGTATAATACATGTGTTTGGTTCGCTGTCATGGCTCCGATTTTATGTTTGCAAAATGTTTTTTTTTGGTTTACATTTCTGCATGCTTACACTACACCTGCACCAGTTCCTGAATCGCTATATACCTTCATTTGCATGCTACACTGTTGCACATGGGGTGATTAGCATACAGGTGCCGGGAGCTGTGCGGGCGTAGCGTACGCAGGTAGTGCACATAGAAACAGCTCGTACCTGAATCGCTCTGTGGCCATATTTGGTGTTAGATCACCGATGCTACGTCTGCATCTGGTGCAAGTTTCATGAATCCTGGGGTAAGTCTACCATATGTTTTAATTTAACTAAGCAGCAATGGCAGCCCTATTGGTATTTGGTAATGATAGAAGATGGGTGGTTAAACCCTCTGATAATGGCAACCAGATAGTAATCATACACTTCACACAATACTTAGAGATGTGCTATAAACATTTGAATAATGTGGAAATTTATAGAAAATGTGATGCTTCTGATTACTTTGAATCTATTAAGCAGTACCAACTTTGGTTAGACAAAGGTTTAAGGCTGGGGTATTTCACCTCTAAGGATGTGGCAAAGAGGTTTGGAGTGGAAAACTGCTCTATGGCAGTTTTTTACTGCTCACCTAAATCACACAAAGGTTTAACTAACCTTAGTGGCCAACCTATAGTGTCTGCACAGAGGTATTTTTTGAAGAATATAAGTGTGCTGCTACATGAACATCTTAAGAAATATACAGCCTCCTATATCAGGGACAGCCAGGACTTTTTGAACAAAATAAAGGATAAAGTTTGGAATATGGACATGTTTTGGCTCTGTTTGGATGTCAAAAGTCTATATACTAATATTAAGCATGAAACAGGGATTCAGGCCTTGTTCCATTTTTGGAGGGACTCCCCTATGTCTCATTTTGTGATAGATTTAGTTATGTTCTGTTTAAAAAATATTTTTTTTTATGTTCAGTGGAGACATTTTCCAGCAGTTGCAGGGCACTTCCATGGGGGAGACTTTCGCCCCCATGTATGCCAATTTAGTCATGGCTAAACTTGAAGATGACTTTATTTGTAGACATGATTTTTTTAGATCAAAAGCTATTTGATATTTTAGATTTATTGATGATCTTATTTTTTATGTCAAGGAAGCCAGACAGAGGCCCTTGGGTTTGTTAATGACTTACAAGCTAATACTATGGGCTTAAGCTTTGATGGTATACAGCTTGGCCCACAAGTGAATTTTTTGGATATATGCCTAGATGGATATACTACTAGCCTCCATAGGAAATTTGAACATAGAAATGCATTTTTATATGGGAATAGCTGTCACCCCAAACATTTGGTCATGGTACTACCCTTTAATGAATTCTTACAAATTCATAGGCTATTTAGCCTTGATATGAGTTTTGATTTAGAAATAGCTGAAGCAGAAAAAATGTTTATTAGAAGAGGCTATGATGTCCAGCTGGTCAGGGAAGCTAAACAAAAAATTATGGACATGAGGTATTCTGTTAAATCTCAGGGAGATTCTCATTATGTCCATCCTAGTGGAAAATATAATACTTGTATTGGTGGAAATAAATCTACCAATACAGCTGTGAACAATGGAGAGCAGAAGAAAGTTGTCTTAGTGACAACTAGGAAATGGTTAAAAAAGCATGCAGCTTGTGGCCTATGCTCCTAAGGGATACAATTTTGAACTCTATACTACCTGATTTTGTGAGTATTGCACATAAAAGAGCTAGGAATGTGTCTGACATTCTGGTCCATAACCAATTTTGTTTACCAGATGTTAATGTCAGTCAGAGCTTAAGCATAAATAAAGGCACTGTTCCATGTGATGGCTGTTCCATCTGTCAATATGTAGTAAGCTCCTTTCCCTATATTAATGGCATCAAGTTTACAGCTAGGCATGAATACAGTTATAACATGGAGGGGTTAGTGTATGTACTGAGATGTGGATGTAAGACGTTTTACATAGGGGAAACTTATAGGAGTTTTAGGGTCCAGTTGCAGGAACATATTAGGGACATAAAAAATAAAAAAATTAGAGAGTCCCCTTGGGAGTCATTTTTTGATAGCACACAACTCTAACCCTGATTCTCTTAGGGGTTGTGTCTTGGAAAAATTGCAAGTTGGCATAGGTGAATGTGTGTCTTTAAAAAACAAACTCTTAAAAAAAGAAATCCTGCTGATTTTAAAGTATGGTACTTTGGAGCCTCAGGGACTCAACAAAGAATGTAATTGGAAGTATGTGATTTGAATTGTATGCTTAATTGATTAATTGTTTTGTGCAATATGCTGTATATAAGCAAACAGTATTTTGTAGTGTTTTTACTCTTGGAAGGCTGTGTAAGCCGAGGCGCTAAGTGTTTCATTAAATTCGCTTACTTCTTGGATCGGTGGCATTTTATTTTTTTTAAGTTGTGTTTGCTAAAAGAAACCGTATTACTGCACAATCTCTAAGAGGCACAACTGGCACATACTACATTGAGATTTGGCTGTCTGATAATATGGAAATAATGAGAAATTCATATGTCAAGGTCACAGTCAAATTACAAGGAAATTTTCACGTTTTGTTCTAGCTACCATTAAAATCGCTAGCAAAAAGGGCACATAAATGCCTTTCTTAATAAAGCAAATAGCAATGTAACGTGGAAGTGTTTCAGCATCAGTCAAAGAGCACAGTTGTTTCTGTAAGAGAAAATGTAAGACAGAAACATAATAGTGGTTTGTAAGACAAAAACAAAACAAATAGCACTGAAAGTAATTACCTACACCTTTCTGACTTGCCAAACTACATTTTTGTCTTTGTACAAACCTGTACTTTCAGCATTTGGTAATTTGTAGAACTATAAGTGTAAAGTGCCACTTCCTGGAACAAGTCTCACTGTCTTATGTCTGTATGAAGCCAATGAAGCTTGAAATTTACATCTTTATAGTTGTTTCAAGACGAAACTTAGATACAAAGTGTAATTTTGTGTTTTGAAAGGCAGATGAGGCAAGCATATTTAAACATGACTATTTCTAGTAAGATGACAGGGTAACAAAAGGAGGTCATGCATTGGGCACTGTAGTGGACTAAACAGTAGATCAGATTTTGAAATTATTAAAGAGCTGGGACCTTTTCTTCCTGTATTTCTATCATGCCTTTCATTTACAGCTGTGAATTTTGGCTTCAAAGTTTTAATGAGTCCTCCTTAAGCTTTACTTTTTTTATTATCAAGGATGGGGTTGTAAGAATATGCTATACCATTACATTATAAAATACCAGGTTTGGTCATCTTTTGAAAATACACTTTCCAACGATCTTTGTCATCAAGAATATCAAAAATGATTTACTTATTCCATTACTTTGCCGGTTTTCCTTAAATATGTTATTTGTTAATGAGCTGGGATGCTGAAATGTAATAGAACACCTGCTATGATGGTCTGATCATTTTCAGTCCAAAGTTCAATAGTTTACAAATAACAGATCTCATATAACAGTAAAATCTATAATCCTGACATGACACAGGTGGTAGATATTGGGCAGGATTCACGAAACCTCCGTTTAAGACTTAATAAGTCTTACACGGAGGCTGCAGTTGAACAGTATGATGTCAGCGAGCCATGAATATTCATGAGGGCACGCTGACTCATCAGTAACTCTTACATAGACTGAGTATGAAAGCAGGGGCGTGTCCGACTGCTGAGCAGTCTAAATGGTCATGCCCCTGCAAGTTGTTACAAAGCACAATGTCAGCACATAAGAGCAAGGTCGCTCAAATGTACTTGCACCCAACAGCACACTCCCTGACACTGGAAACCCCAATCAAAGTTATAAATCGTAAAATATTATTTTTTTTATTTTGAATCCACGATATAGCTGCCTGCATACCTCTCAACCTCTTAGAATAAGAAATCTGGACAAAGCCATTAAAAAACTGGTACAAATAGGGACATGTTTTAAATATTGCTCTTACAAATTAGAAAGTTGATAGAATAACAGGTTGTGCATTAGTATGCATGTTCTGTATGATATGAAGTCTAAAACTCAAATGTCTGTCATTATTTTCTAACTTTAATCTTTAATAATTTGCCAGAAAGCCACAATTTTATGAAAAATGGACCAAAAATATAAGGCAAAAAGTTGGACATTCTGTGAAAATCTGTACAGCTGAGAGGTATGGCTGCCCGTATTTGCTCGTGTGTGTGCGTGTGTGCCCATTGCCTAACTACAGTTAGCAATTGTGACAGCGAATAGCATATAAGAACTAATTATTCAAACTCTGCCAAGTAACAGTAGTGTAATGGTAGAGCGTTAGCCCAAAGAGTAGGCATTCAAGGTTTGAGTCCCACCACTACCCATCTTATTTTTTTTATGTTCCAAATCAGTATATGAAATAATACCTGACATATATGATTAAAATATTATAAAAAGCAGTGAAATGGCCAATTTATTATTGAAGAAAATATATATTTTAAAGGCTCCAGATTTAAGCAGTGCTTTACCCAGATAAATAGGGTTGCCCAAAGTTTAGCAGTGCTTTATCCAGTGCAATGTGCATGTGCGGACGTGTGCGCCGCGCCAACCAGGGCACTGTAGGGACACATATCCTACACAAGGGTATCATACAGACAGATGCCTGTCATCTGATACATGCTGTATAGCAATAAGCCGACTATGGCATATTCATCCACATGTACTATACTTATTATCCCATCAGTACCACATAGGTGGTAGCCCTCAACATGTATGTTGGGTACCAATGTGTACATACAGCCTCATGTTATGTCATGTGTCCCTTGGTATCCACATATCCATAGGTATTGTGGAGTTCCAAGGTGTGTCACATGAGACATTAGAGGCCTGGATGCATATCCACAAGGTGGTTGTACACCTATAAAGACTCTATTATTGTCAGTCGTTGTTGTGTATGAACATGTCTGACATATACCCCAGGCATATACCCTCACTCACACTACTGTTAAGTAACTGTCATGAGTGTGTGTGGCACAGATGACCCTGGCCACGGATCACAACAGTGGATGGCCCTGTCACATACATACATATGTGACCTACGATCTGAGAAACAGCGGCACAACCTGTCAATGGCAACAAATGTATTCATGTAGTATGCAGGCTTCACACCTATGTACTGATTAAGGGAACATGTACACATATATATTTGCCATGCAGATACCTGATGTGTGCAATGCACTTACTGTTGTAATCATAATATGTCATAACATAGTAAAAGCAAAACCCACACTGCATTGTCCAAGAGTGACACACACAGAGTCAGCACTTACAGGATTCAAACCCCTATCTACATATGTTATACTACTACAGAGACATGCATTAACACGACACGCTATATGCTTTAGTGGGCATTTTTCTACACCTGCTATACTTGTAGGATGCTGACATCACCAGACTTTTCAAAGAAGAATGTAACTCCTTCATTGTGTCTACAGTCTACAAAAAGGCCACTCCTTTCAAAGAATGTGATACACATACACAACACCCCCCCATACACACACACATTCAGCATTTGTAGGTTTCAAACCCCTACCTATGTATGTTATGACCACAGAAACAGGCATTAACATGGCGCTCTATATGCTTTACCGGGCATCTGTCTACACCTGCTATACTTGTAGGATGCTGACATCACCAGACTTTCCAAAGAAGAATGTAGCTCCTTCATTGTGTCTACAAAAAGGCCACTCCTGTCAAAGGATGTGACACACATACACAACACCCCCCCATACACACATTCAGCATTTGCAGATTTCAAACTCCTACCTAGCTATGTTATGATACTACAGAGACAGGCATTAACACGGTGCGCTATATGCTTTACAGGGCATTTGTCTCCACCTGCTATACTTGTAGGATGCTGACATCACCAGACTTTCCAAAGAAGAATGTAGCTCCTTCATTGTGTCTACAGTCTACAAAAAGGCCACTCCTCTCAAAGGATGTGACACACACACACACACACACACACACACACACACACACACACACACACACACACACACACACACACACACACACACACCATTTGCAGGTTTCAAACCCCTACCTAACTATGTTATGATACTACAAAGACAGGCATTAACACGGCACACTATATGCTTTACTGGGTGTTTCTTTTTCACCTGCCACATTTGTAGGTTGCAGATATCTTCTGACTGGTCATGGTAATGTCTGCAGTAATTGCAGGAATGAGCCATGTGTGTTGGAAGGTGTCCAATAGCTCATAGTGAGTCAGCTGGACAGGTGTATGGGTGATTGTATGTTTGGCCATGGGATATCTTCTGTGTCCCTGCTACACAGATGCACAATGGACTGTACATATATGGGCTATCTTGTGTGACCTACTTTTCACATGCACAGTATTCATCTTGGACATGTTGCACATGCCAAACACACTCTGTCTAGGTGTGTACATGCCCTAGGGCAGATAGCCTAGGATCAGACTCTGCACCTATGATAATGTTCAGGATTCACACCTGTTTATTGATGATACCCTTTGCAGGTGTTTATCGTCTTTGTTTCCCCGCTTTTTATGAACAACTTAGGTATCTGCAGCAAAGATGTGATTATGACAGGGTTCGACTATATTGTATATGTGTCTATTGTCATATAGCTGTGTGCACAGGCCAGATTGCTGGATAGTGTGTGGTTCCTGGGTTGACACCTGTAACTGCCTGATAGGTATGGACCATTGCTGTACTCTGACATGGCCTATGTGTGTGAGCATGCCCAGTGTAACCTTTCAGAATGTTGCTGACTGAGCTCCACTACCATAGTTGATTTATGCAACGTTTTACCTGTAGCTAAAAGGCTTGTAGTCTGCTCATCTGCAAAATAAATCACCCCTGTCAGTCTCGAACCCCAGACCTTGGCCACACTAGACTGCATGAATTATTACTATGCCACAGCAAATATAAAATAATTTGATGTTGTAATAAATATATCATTCCTTACAATGAAGGAATGTAAAGGAATAATAGAAAGGCCATTAGACAAAGCCTGTTCTGTGAATCCTTAACAGCCAGTGTTGAGGAATTGCATTACATGACAGCGATAAGAGAAGCAATAATTCTAGCAAACAATAACGTTACAGAGGCACTTTACAAACCACACACAGTATCAGGGCACTACAAACACTAGCATATCTGAGTGGGGCAGATGCCATAGCTCTTAAATATGTTCTATGCAAATTCATGATTGTGCAATGTATGTTAGCTGTGTCAGTCTCACTCCCTCTAGAAAGTATTGCCGTAATGTATAGAGGTGGGGTATTACACAATGAATACTGATATTAATAACAGTAGACACTGCTTGCAACTGCAGCCACTAACATTTTTTTTGTCAGTTAAGCTTTTTAAGTTTTCACTTCTCTTAGTTAACTCCAGTGTTGCAGTGTCTCTTGACAGAAACATAATGGGCTGTTGTTTTCAGAGTTTTAAGTGCTGGGCTGGGCTGGGTTTGTATACTGCCTTCGTGATTGCCTGATTCTGATTATTTCCACCTGCTAGCTCTGCTGACTCTCTCTGGTTAACTTCTTGCTGTTTGTTGTGCTTCCTTTTCCCTTTCCATTCCCTCAGGGGGGCGGACACAATGTGCACCTTCTATTTCTTGACTTTAGCTTGGATACCTATTGACACACCTCTTCCAGTGATGAGCAACTGACAGCTAACACATGCCACTCTGCTCCAATGAGATTAGCTTCTTTCATACATACCCCCCTCATGATGTCACCTATATCCTACTCTGTTACTCCCCTTATCCTAGTCTTACACTCCACTGACTGTGCTCATTTGCTATGTAGACTTGGGATTCACTATCCTTACCATCATTTGCACATGATTGCTTACTAATGCTTGGTTACATCTCTTAGACTGGGTTCCCCCCTTAGCAACCCCTACTCGGTAGTCATGTTGTCTTCAGCCTGCCATTGCCTTGCATTGTACATTACAAATTCACATAAAATCCACATTTGTGGATTTTTATTATTAGTTTTCTGGTTTTTAGAGCACAGCCCTTTAGTGCAGTGCTGTACTACACTTAAACATCGGACAAAAAAAAATAAATACATTTTTTTTTCATTTTGCATCAGGAAACATTGCCAATGGCCATATATTTGGCCATTGGCATGCTTCCTCTACTGGATGCAACCTTTATTTCGAGCTGTCATGGCTCCGTTTTGCTATTTGCAGAACGGTACTCAGTTGTCAACTGAGTACATTTCTGCAGATAATACTACTCTTACTCGGACAGGTTTGGGTTTCCTGAATCTAAAATCTACCTCATTTGCATGCCTTTCAGCTGCAATTGTGGTAATTTGCATGTCCCGGCCCTGTCCATGTAAGAGATGTGTTAGGAGCTCTCTTGCACACCCCTGCAGTCTGTTCCTGGATCGCTCATCGGACATGATGGCTGCATGGAGTCTTACTCTACTCTTAGACTCCGTGCAAGCCATCTTGAATCCAGCCCATTGTTTGGTTTATTTCTTATCGCTCTAAAACTTTCAACTGAAATAAATAATGAAACAATGAAAACATAAACTGAAACAGATCAAATAAACTTGTGTTTTTATTCTTGGTTTAAGACATGCCAACTTGTTCTGCCTATACAGTTATCAGGATAGTTAAAAATTGGACAAGGAGGTGGAGCCTGTATCTCTAGCCTTGTGACTGTGGTGCACCAGCTAATGCACTGTAAATGCAGAAGGGTGCCATATCTGATGCCGCACAATTATATGATAATGGTTCATTCCCCGGTGTCACTCAGTCTGCCTGTAATCAAGGATATCATTTCATAAAAATACCACTTTATTGGTTCAGTGCTTTTCTTCCCCTGTAATTGGGACTCAATCAGAACTTTTTCCTGCATTCTTCAGTCTGTTTTATAAGAGCGTCTCTCAATGCAGCATCCCTGTCTTTTCTTCTGCAAATTCATGATTCTACAATACTGTATGCTGTGAAGCTGGATAGCATAATAAACTACTATGGCATAAGTGTACTACAGCCTTTACCCCTAGGGAGTCATTACTTTTACAGAGGGAAAAAAAGTTTGGAGTATGACATTTCTATTTTGGACTCAGTTATGGATGTAACACTATAACAGACCTGTGCTGTTAGACCGGTACGACTGCTTACAGCATGTGTGCTAAACTGTTCAGTAACTGTGCAAGAGAGAATACCAGCTGCCCAGCCAAATTTCAGGATGTGGAATGCAGGATGGACAATACCTAGCACCTAGAAGGAGTAAGTTGTAATATCCATGAACATCTCATAGACCAGTCTAGAATTCTGAAGGATCTTTGAGCTGGGGAAAGGCACTATATGCCTACCTAACCCCCCTTATCCTTACCATTCAGACACACACAGAGACACACACACACACACACACACACACACACACACACACACACACACACACACACACACACACACACACACACACACACACACACACACACACACACACACACACATGCACACTCTTCCAACTGCTATCATACCCCTACAGATATACACTCACATACTGCAACAAAATATATACACTTTCCTCCCATGCATACACATGCACACCCCTACGTCTCCACTCTACTTTTCTGAAATTGGCTGATTTTAGCTTTATGCATTGACTTTCAGTGGGTGACTGCCATATTTTGGCTGTTAAATTTCCCACCCGACCATGGTAATTTATGCAGTCAAATCATTCTCTTAATTGCTTGGCAGAGTAAATTGGTAGCCACAGGCATTTCCATGGAAGGCCACAGTTAACCTCATTGCCACGCACCATAGCCAGTGGGGCAGCCTTCCATGCTGATACTCCTGTTCTCCTGTTTGCAGAAAATAAGTGTAGTAGGGTAGTCTCTGAATTGGAAAGGGTTATGGTGGACAGTTAACCACTCAAGGTTAGGCTTCTCGATTGTGCTTTGAATCCCATGAACCACACGATACTTATTGCCATGATCTAAATCACTGACAAGTCTGGTGTTGTAATGTAAATAATGAATGAAGTCCGCAAAGGTAAATGCATGATTAGCCTTACAAACTCCTAAAACACCGAAAACCCAGTTGAAAAAGATACAGAAAAATGACACCAAGAGAATCCAAAGGAAATAAGTAAAATCCTGGCACCATAAACCAATGGAGGAAGCAGTATTGATATAAAAAACAAAAATATTTATTGTGGAGGTCAACGCTTTCACAACCTTTCCTGGTTGCTTCTTCAGACCAAAATAACAAACAACAGAATAGGACAGTCATATTTAAACAGTTCATTTTTTTAAAAACAGCCAATCAATGATTGGTATTCAAGTAGAAATTAGCTTAAAGGCATATAAAAGTATAAAGTACAATGCATAAAAAAAACAATGCATAAAATGTATAGAAACACATTTTTCACAAATCAAGAAGCAACAAATGATCATATAAACATATTAAAATATATGTATGTGCATATATATAATAATTAATCTCAGCTTAATTTTAGCTTAATTTCTTCCTAAGTTTCCTGTCTTTAAGGACAGGCTTCAAGAATATATAGTCATTAAGTCCTGGTGGTCTTTGTGCTGTTGTGACATAATCCATCTCGGTTCTTTTTGCTCTGTATTATTATTTATGTCTCCAAACCTATGAGTCTCCATCACTGTGTCCATGACCAAAAAATTAAAATAATGACTATCACCCTTAAGCATCATATACTTAGCTATGGCACTATGTTCCTGCTTTCTCCTAGAACAGTAATAGTGATCTCGAACCCTTTCTTTGAGCCGTCTGTTGGTCTTGCCAACGTAGAATGCATCGGAGCACATGCAGAGGCCAAATAAATCACATTATTGGTCTCACAGTTCGCTATCACTTTGAACTTATACAGTCTGTGTGTTATAGGAAGGACAAAATTATTACTAGTTTCAATAAACTCACAAAAGGAGCAAGTGTTGCATCTTCTTGTACCTAAATCAAGCATAGGTTTATCCACATATTTATCTGTGTAACAAAGCATTTGTTTGAGGGATTTCTTGTTTTTATATATAAACTTACCCCGGGATTCATGAAGCGTATATATAGAGTAGTCGCGCCATATGCATATTAATGAAGGCGTGCAGCCGCCACAGCCACGTGCATAGGAAACATGCACGAGTGCATGGGGCATATCGAAGTTGCACATGGAGGCATGTCAATGTCAGCTGTCGATGAGCAACCTACACCGCTGAATATTATATTCCGCCTGTATCGCACCTATCAGTGTCCGTGGATACTGAAACGTATGCAAAGCATGCAAGATAGTCCCTGCGAACAGAAAATGAAGAAGCAAACACAAATGCACAGTAGGGAATAACGGGTCCCTACCCTTGAACAAATGACATGAAAACTGTGTGCCCATAGTCCAACGTAGTGTTGATAGCTATACCATGTGGAAGTGAAACGTATCATATGTCAGCATGCCACCAGTAGGTACGTCCAGCCCAATGGAGAGGGTCACCAGCTGACCCATAATGTGAGGGAGGGTACATAGCTGTGCAGATGTGTCCATAACAAAATACACGAGGAGAAATGTAGATATATGTAGTGACCGTATGTCCAAATCATATCCCACAAGGCATGTAATAGTCACATACAAAAGGTATGTCCGTATTTCACATACCAAATGTGATAGGAAATAGAATATGCATGTAAACGAAACAGAAGGGGCATATAAACAGCTACAACAATAAGGACACATGTAGGCTGAAAAGAACAGTATGATCCGTACCGTGGACTAAGATTACCACCTGTCCCACTTTGCGAGCGACAGTCCCTCTGTGGGCAGATGTGTCCTGACACAAACTTGTAAAAATGGCAAATGTCCAGAGATTATAGGACATAATTATTCCATAGACGTCATGTAATAGTTGCATTAAACAGTTTTTCTCTGTACGTATATTACATAAATATCATAAGAAACAGAATAAGACACCGAAATGCTACAAGAATAAGCTTAGATATAGGCAAGAATTGTAAGTTCTATCTGCCGAACTGACCGTGGGTATGTGTCGGCCTGTAAAATGTGCTGTGTTCACCGCAAATGTCACACTGTGGCCAATTGAAAAGGTGGAAACACAACCGTCGACTGTGTCCACAACAGTCGGACATGTGAAAGGAATAGCTTGGACATAGGAAAAGGTGCCATCCTACCAATGAGTACAACAGGCTGGCAAAATCCGGAAGTCAGCGGTATAATCCGAACTTGTATGTGACACAGTTGAATGGGTAGTACCCGGGTATACCAACCAAGTAATGAAAGTGAAGTATGGGCGTGTACCTATGTGCATGAGGTATAGCATGTGGAAAGCAAACATGGCAGGGTAGTCCACACAACCATAAAGGTACCTGACATATGTAGGGTAGTCAATGTGTTACTCTGGCCATGTCATGGGCCAACAACCAAAGTAGTGATCTATGGGGTGTGATGAATTTGCGTGTGAGGGGTGGGTGGGTAATGGTAAAATCCTCAAAGGCGATACTGTGTCATATGCAGAAAAGGTGAACCAGAGGTGTACGAGGGGGCAGCGGGTGAAGTGGAAAGAAACACAAACACATGTAGAAACAGCTGCAAGACACACAGACAGGCCATAGTGTAGAACATAATCCCACAGACATATGAATATGGAAATGTGCGATACAAATGTATAGATATGTCACCGTCACATACCCACAGATGGGTCCTGATGGAACTGGCCATAACAAATGCAACACACCTGGATGCATAATGGCCTACCCAGCATAACCTCCACATCACACAACCCACCTCCATACCAGAACGTCCACCAAATTCAGCCGTACTTGGCGTACTGGTTCGTTGTAGACACAGCTACACACAGTGTCCCATACACATATGTAGTAGGTATTGTCACCCTAGGCAGTGTCAGGATTGCAAACCATGTATCCCCTGCATGTAAATCCCCCTGCACATTTTCGTAAAGCCACAAAAATCTTCGGTATCTGACTTGTTTTGGTCTTGTCCAATTTTTGGGATATCCCTCATGGGATAACCAACCTGTGTAAATAGTAGAATGGGTATGACGACATGATTTCCAATCCTGTAGATATCTGGTCACAAGTCAGAATGTGCAGTAGGTCCATTTGCATAGTGGCAAACGGCATGAGGGTGAGGAAGACACTGACATAAACAGGATAACCCTGATCAAGTGTGAGGGACACTGACTGTGTGCAGGCGTGACCGACCATACCTGTCAACCTGTGTGAGCAAGATATCTGGACAGAGCCATGAATACAAGTGAGACAAAGGTCCAAAAGCAGGGACAATTTGTAAAGATAGCTCTTAGAAACATAGAAATATGATAGAATAACAGTTTGCACATTGGCATTAATGTCCGGAGTATGAAGTCTGAAACCCAACTGTCTGTCAGCACGTTCCAACTTCAGTCTTTAATGATGAGCTACTGCTGTGCCAGAACACAACAGCGTATTACAGAGGTCCGTACCATACCACTCAACTGTCCAGATATTCGCAGAATGACCAGAGTTTTGCCTCATATTGTTATTGTGTGCCTCCAACAATCTGTACCAGTCTGGTAAATAGCTGAGGATTGACATCACTAGATAATGAGAAATATTTTGAGTTTAAGACTCCACATCCTTCAGAAAAGTCATGCTAATGCAAAACCTAGTATTCTATCAACGTTCTAAGCTTGTAAGAGCAATAGTTAAAATGTGTCCCTATTTGTCCCCCCATCATGTAGGTTTTGTGCAGATTTGGTGCTCTAAGAGGTTGAGAGGTATGGTCCGTACATATTTACAGTAACAACCCTTCACATTTGTGTAATGTACAACTGCATACCTGTAGTCACTTCATGTCCAAAATAATAATCCCTGTATGACTGAATACAGGTAATAGTCAAATGTGAATGGGAACACCCCTCACCATGGAGTATGGACTGTAACAACCCCACCCATAATATGTATTGCCAACAGAATAAGCTGCTGACAGGTGCCCAAACACCTGTGTCTATAAACATAGGTAAAAATTCATAATAGGGAGAAACTCCCTGTCCATATGCTTCGTCTGACATTTGAACTCAGCCAGGGAAGTTCCGTTCACCAGGCGGACAAGCCTAAACCCAGATCACTACATGAACACCCTGACAATCAAAGACCTGTATGTGCCAGGACTATATGCCTTGGTGTTCTGCATATCCTTGGAGTGATTAACAATGTAGCTGGGGTCCACAACAGTAGGCAATAGGGAATGTGTAATATGTAGTACCGTGTTTTTCCCAGCAGGAGAATGGATGCCTGTGTTGTAAGTGAAGCGGTGAGGCGTATGTTGATGTAGCTAAGTACTATGGGTATGCATATCAATGAGGCAGAACACCAATAGAATAGTGGTTCCGGCATCCGGCCAACGTGAATGCAGTCCTGGTTGACCTATGACCACTGCACATATAACTTTAAAGTGTAATGAATGCGTTCATGCTGTACACACATTTAAATGTGTAAAGGTGAACGTGTGATGTGAAATTGTTTGATCTCGCCGTTTGTTCTTACACACGGGTTCGGAGCCGATCCTCAGCTCTGAGTCGGCCACATCACCAACTCTGCATCTTCAAGAAAGCTCGAGGCACAGTTCTATCCTATGATCCTCCTGTGCTAACCCTCAGATCTAGTTTGCCGCTAGCAGCAGATCGCATCGTGAGAGGCTCGGGCCAGTATTTTTCATACTATTATTCCATCCTTTTTGAAGTTTGTAGTTTAAAAAGTAGTTTAAAAAGTAGATTAGTAGTGTAGAGTGTGATAGTTTCACTAGAGTGTGTTTTTTCATATAGCTAAAGTAGTTTAAATAGTTTAGTGTTTTACTTCAGTTAAGGCCTAGTTTTATTCTGTCAGGACTGACAGTAGGATTTAAATTGTTATATTTCCTGCCTTAACTTATCTTTCTCTTTATATATAGAGATAAGTATTAATCCTTTCACCTATATTTAGAGTGTTATAGTGTGTTATTATATATATATATATATATATATATATATATATATATATATATATATATATATATATAGTGTTAGTATTTTTTTACTAGATACCTTATAGTGCTAATATGTCAGAGAAAGCTAAGTCAGGCTTTAAAAGGTGTCAGTGTGGACAAAAGATGTCCATAACTGATAACCATTCTTCCTGCGTCTACTGTCTTGGCCCTCTCCATTTGCAGGAAGACTGTTCCATCTGTCATTCCTTCAGTGGGAGGGTCATGCTAGAAAGACGCAGGAAGTTGGTGGACAGAGGGTTATTAAAACCCAATTTTCAGGAGGCACTGGACAAGACTGAACAAGTGTCCAAGTCTTCGAAGGGGTCCAAGTCTTCAAGAGTGTCGGAGCCTAAGTCCTCAGCTCTGAGTACCTCTTTTCAGATTCGGACGCCGACTCCAAAGACCTCGGGGTCGGGCATTGAATGTTTGTCTCTGATCGAGACTCAGATATTGGAGCCGGTGTCGGAGGTACCACAGCCTTCAATCCTTCGCTCGGTGATGGCTTCGGCCCCTTTGACCCATTCTTCGAGGCTGCTTTCTGACTCCGATGTGGACCGAGTGGTACAGAAGCTAATGGAGAACTCGGCTCTGTCCAAACTAATCGAGGTTTCATTCCAATTGGTTTTGAAACTCGAGGCTCTTCCCGCCCCCGAGACAAATCCTCCTCCGAGACCCGTCGAGTCGTCGTAGCCAGGAATCGAAGAGCCAATGATTGTAGAGCCCTCAATGCCGAAGCCTTCAGTAGCACTATCGACACCGTTGGCCTCGACACTTTCGGAACCAGCTGGGGGGTCTCAGAGCCGACAAACTTTCCTAGGTTCTGGGGCGGACAGTCGAACCGAACTTTCATTTCTGACTGTTCCCCTCAGGGCCTCTGCTCAGATCAGCTCGGATCCATCCTCAGGGTCGGAGCCCATGGTCCCAGTTCCGGGGAAATTACCGGCTTCTTCAGAACTGGTGAGGTCCTCGGACCGGGGCACCGGTGCCTTCGACATCATGAGGAAGATCTTGTCTGAACAGACACATACGTCATCGGCATCTTCTTCTTCTCCCCCAAAGGGTCCACGTTCTGCTTCTGTACCTTCGGTTCCTGCCAAGCGTCAAGACCCAATGCCTCAGCCAGCCCCGGAGGCCGGCCCTGGTTCCTCGGATGCCTCCCCAGAAGCCCCCTCTGAGGATGTACCGAGGAAAAGATTGTGCAAGAGGAGGCACATTGATTCCCCACAGGAATCTCTGACATCTGATACCAATTTGGATGAAGCAGAAGGGTCTCCACGGTCCCCCTCTGAAGATGTCTCTTTTGCTGACATTTTGGAAATCTTGAAATAGAGGGGAGACTGGCAGACCCTTGACCCTTCTGTAGACGAATCGGTGTTGCTGAAGGCATTTGGGGCTCAACCTTCTACCTCCTGGGTGACCCCTCCCTTTGACAAGCTCATGGACCTGATAGCGCGAAGGGCATGGGAGACACCTGATACAGTGGAACCAGTCCCCCGCAGACCCAACAAATATATCACGGCCCCTCAAGACAAAAGCTTTCTGACTAAAGGAGTGCCAGTGGATACTATGGTGGTGGCGGCAGCCACTAAGAAGGAAATGTCCGAATCATCTTCCTCTGTTCATCCTCCTAATAAGGATTCTAGGACGATGGACAGGTATGGGAAGTGTGTGTTTAGTTCTGTGACTTTTTCCATGCGAGCGCTGAACTACCTTATGCATTTCAGGTGTCTACAGAGAGATCTCCTCAAGGAACTGGGAGATACTCTCCAGGGCAATACAGATGCTGTTGTCTCTGAGAAAGTGACAGCGCACCTTAACACCCTCAATTCCATAGTTAACTCATCCATGAGGCTCATTTCTTATGCAGCCGAAGGTTCGAGTAGAGCGGCAGCCTCAGCAATTGCTCTGAGGAGACAATCCTGGCTGCGCCTATGCTCCTTTGTGGAAGCCTTCAAGTCTTCCTTTGCTAATGCCCCTTTTGATGGTGCCTCACTGTTTGGTCCCAAAGTAAAGGAGACTCTCACTAGGTGCAAGCAAGAAGGGAAGACCCTGTCTGCCGTAGGGGTCCATTTTTCCGCCCCATCTAGACCATACACCAAAGGGCAAAGAGGCGGGAAAATGTGGTTCTGAAAGACTCAGGGATCCTTTCAGTCCACACAGAGTGATGCCCCCTCCAGAGGCAGAGGAGGGGGAAGAAATGGAAGACGCCACCCAGGCAGCAGTGGGGGTCTGCAGAATCAGGGCGACAGAGATACATACTTTGGGAAGCCCTTCCCGCACTCCTGAGTGCATGCCCAGCTGTCCTACTCTGGAAGCAGTCGGGGGTCGCTTGGCTTTATACCCAGTGGCCTGGCTAAATCTTACATCGGATTCCTGGGTAAGAAGCATAGTTACCAGAGGCTACAATATTCCATTTATAAAAATTCCACCTGCCCCCAAAAAGCTCCCAGATGTTCCACCCAGTCTGCGAGACCAGGCAGCCATAGAAATAAAAAGGCTGCTCGAAAACAGAGTCATCCAACCAGTCCCAGTGGACCAGATAGAATCCAGAACTTACTCAAGGTTCTTTTTAGTTCCAAAGAGAACAGGGGAATGGAGGCCAATTTTGGACCTCAGCAGACTCAACACTTTCGTGAAAAAGGCAAAGTTCCGGATGGTCACGCTACAGTCGATCCTTCCTTTCCTACAGAAGTGCGACTGGATGTGCTCTATAGATCTCAAAGATGCATACTACCATATCAAGATGGCCAGACAATCCAGAGATCACCTGCTCTTCTGGCTGGGAGCCAGTCACTTCCAGTTTTGTGCTCTGCCCTTTGGCCTCACCTCAGCCCCCAGGGTGTTCACCAAATGCATGGCAGTAGTAGCGTCTCACTTGAGACCAATGGGATTCTGAGTGTTTCCTTACCTAGACGACTGGCTCCTGTCCGCCACCACCGAGTATCGTCTTGTGCAAGTCAAGGATTACACCATCAACCTTTGCTCCTCTCTGGGCATAACAGTCAATTTTGGAAAATCTGTTTTATTGCCCTTACAGCGTATCTCATTTATAGGGGCAGAGTTAGACACTTCCCTGGCTCGAATCAATCTCCCCCCATTAAGAGTATCAGCCCTCAGAAATCAAATTTCTATCCTTCTTCAG
Source organism: Protopterus annectens (assembly GCF_019279795.1). Taxonomy (NCBI): domain Eukaryota; kingdom Metazoa; phylum Chordata; order Ceratodontiformes; family Protopteridae; genus Protopterus; species Protopterus annectens. Next base: position 1,328,344,627 of record NC_056728.1, read on the forward strand.
AGCAGGAGAGTCCCTGCACAGCAAATCTTGAGAGTGCTAGGAATGATGGCAGCCGCTCTTATCGTAGTCCCCCTAGGCAGGATGCATATGAGGATTCTTCAATGGATGCTATTCACTCAGTGGTCTTACCGACAGCTTCCACTATCTCATGAGATCTTAATCATGAACTTCTGCAAACGGGATCTCCTGTGGTGGATGCACAGTCAGTACCTAACAGCAGGCCGACCGTTTGTGTTGCCCAGTCCTATAGCTACTTTAACCACGGACGCTTCCCTGATAGGGTGGGGGGACTTTTTCTGGGAAGAACAGTCCAAGGTCAATGGTCCAACTTGGAGTACAACCTGCACATCAATGTCCTAGAGCTGAGGGCAGTGTTTCTAGTGTTGCAACACTTTCACAAGTCCTTACCTCTGGGAACAGTGACAGTTCAGACAGAAAACATGTCAGTAGTCTGGTACACAAACAAACAGGGAGAAACCAGGTCTTATCCATTGTGCAGAGAGGCCCTCAGGATTTGGCAATGGGCTGTGTCTACCGGATGCTTTCTGATAGCAACGCACATCCCGGGGACATTCAACGTAATTGCGGACAGGTTGAGCAGAGCCACCCTGTTGCCCCATGAGTGGTCCCTCAAATCTCAAGTAGCAGAAGAGATTTTCCGCAGATGGGGCCAGCCTTGCTGCGACCTATTTGCATCCCTATTGAATGCCAAATACAGAAGCTACTTTGCCCTACTACCCCCTCTGGGGGGTGCCCCCAGGGACGCACTGGTACACGGTTGTCCCCCGGGTCTCCTTTACGCTTTTCCCCCTGTCCCGCTAATTCCCAAATTCCTGCAGAAAGCCAAACGTCTGGAAAGGACCATAATTCTGATAGCTCCATTCTGGCCTCGACAAATCTGGTTCCTCTTTCTTCAAACTCATCAGGTGGAGGAACTGTGGATTCTGGACCCAGTGCCAGACCTGTTGACGCACTCGTCGGGAGTTCCTCACACATCTCTCAAGTCCCTCAAACTGACAGCTTGGCTGCTCCGCTTCCTATCTTAGCCAGGTCAGATTTACTGTCCCCTGCAGTACAACACATAGTTGTATCTTCCCACAAGCCATCCACGAGGAAGCTATACAAAAGCAAATGGAAACATTTTGCGTACTGGGCCTCGCAGCAGGGTATAGATCCATCAGGGGCTCCAGTACACAAGGTATTAGAATTTATTTCAACACTTTTTCATGAGGGAGCATCGACTTCCACGATAAGGGTACAACTTGCGGCTATATCTAATTTTCATGTTGGTCAGGGAGATAGTTCTCTCATGTCACACAGACTTTGCAAAGCCTTTATGAAAGGTGCCTTTCACCTCCGTCCCCCCTTTCGTAATCCAGTTGCCCCATGCAATCTTAACCTGATGTTATCACGGCTCATGTTGCCCCCATTCGAACCAGCTGCCACAACCCTTCTTAAATTTTTGTCATGGAAGACACTTTTTCTGGTTGCCATCACTTCCACCCGGAGGGTTTCAGAGTTGCAAGCTTTGTCTGTCCGGCCCCCATATATGATTTTTCATCCAGATAGGGTAACATTGCACACCAATCCATCCTTCCTTCCAAAGATTTGTTTGGTACAGAATATTAATCAATCTATTGAACTACCCACCTTCTTCAAAAATCACTCCAATAAGTTGGAATACATGCTGCACAAATTGGACGTCCACAGGCAGCTGAGATTTTACTTAGACAGGACGAAGGAATACAGAAAGTCAGACCAACTATTTGTTTCATATGCTGAGCAAAGGAAGGGAAAGGCGGTAACAAAAGTTACTTTATCCAAATGGCTCTCAGACTGTATAAATTTCGTATATTCAGAATCAAAGCAGCAACTCCCCTTTAACCCCAGGGCTCATTCTACGAGGGTGATTGCTACTTCTTTGGCCCATGCCGCTCACTTGCCATTAGATACCATTTGTGCAGCGGCAACTTGGGCAAAACCACATACATTTATCGCTCACTACAAATTAGATAAAAACTCCAGAGACAGGGCGACGTTTGGTTCCACTCTTCTCAGAAATGTTCTCCCATGAGCCACCCAGGGTAAAGAAGCTAGGGACGCTACCCGTGTGTAAGAACAAACGGCGAGATTGAACAGTTTCACATAAAGAAGTTATGTTCTTACCATAACATTCCATGTGAATTGTTCATCTCGCCTTTGTTCTTACATCCCCCCCCCTCCATCCCCCGTCCTGCGTTCTGGAAGAATGGGTACGACTGGATTCGAGTTGTCTTCTCTAGATATTGTTATTCTTGAGCTTCCTAGTGTACATCAGGGATGGCATCTTTTCTCTTCTATTGATGACAGAGTATCAGACAGTGTGGTTGTGTTTTTTCTATGCGCTTAGGGCGCAGTAACTAGTGGGATTCTTCTGGTGTTAGCAAACTAGATCTGAGGGTTAGCACAGGAGGATCATGGGATAGAACTGTGCATCAAGCTTTCTCAAAGATGCGGAGCTGGTGATGTGGCCGACTCAGAGCCGAGGTTCGGCTCTGAACCCGTGTGTAAGAACAAAGGCGAGATGAACAATTCACATGGAACTTTATGGTAAGAACATAACTTCTTTTTTCGCATCAGTCCGTAAACCGGAATACAGATATGTAACTGTTACGGTCAGAATTATGAAAGGCCACGTAAGCACAAATATCTATTAAACATATGTAACCCACAATAAAGATATGCAAGTGCGCCTGCGCGTGTGTAATCCGCTCACAGCATAGCAAATGAATGCTGTTTTCTCCACGTTATATATACATAGCTCATACCTGTTAACCCCGTAAAGTACGAAACTGGACAAAGCCATGAAAACAACTGGTACAAATAGGGACAATCCCCAGATATTGCCCTAACAAACAAAGAAAGTGGATAGAACAACAGGTGTGTTACTAGCATGGATTCTCTGAAGGGTATGAAGTCGTAACCTGAAATGCTTGTCATTATTTACTAACGTCAGTCTTTAAGGATATGCCACTAAATTGCCAGATAGACACAAGGTTATGAAAAACAGACCAAAGATAACAGGCAACAGCTGTACATTCAGCGAAAATCTGTACAGTTGAAAGGTATGATATGGATATATATATATATATATATATATATATATATATATATATATATATATATATATATATATATATATCCACAGACTTAAACCAAAGCAAATTATGAAATGAGGAATGTACAGACATATGTATATATGTACATATATATATCTATACACACACAATACATGAATAGATATATACACAACAAACATATGTCCCTGTAGATATAACACATGTACATAAATAGGTCACGGTATAGCTATTATGGATTTAGTAGACAGACATGCATAAAAGGTGAATACACTGCTGCTTTCCAAACCATTGCCCAGAAAGTACCAGTGTCTCAGGGCCTGCAAGTTCTACACGTTAAATATGAATATAGGTGTCCTTTGCAGGACACCAAAAATTGATCAAGTACAAAGTGCGAACCATCATCGACGCAAAAGAAGTCACAGCTGCAACTACGATATAGCTGTACATGCAACAGTAGCAGGTGCAAGGGTAATAAGACATGGGTCGATAGAATGTATGACATACGACCTCATATCCGGAGAGTGGGGAGTGCTTAGAAGTGTCTTCACACTTTATTATCGCTCACATTAAACATGTCTAATGGGTACTGTGGAGGGGTGTCAGGTATGGGAATCATGGGTATGCAGAAATGGGCCTAGGTGTTGGTTGGCACAGATCTATTAGGTACGCCCCATGGGAGTGATCAATATACCTATGTGGGTATACCACACGCCTATATTTTCCAAAAAGGTTCAACCCATCTACTGGATATTGTGTAAACCATTGGGGGAAGATGTAGGGACCTATATCAGTGTCATGTAGGCGATTATCATGGATGGACATGCGTACGACCAAGATGGTAACCATACCTGCCAAACTTTCAGAATAAGACAGCTGGACTAAGGCATAGTACATGAAATACAAATAGGGACTATATTAAATATACCCCAGACAAAGTCAGAACGTTGATAGAATAATGGTGTAGTCAGGAATACGAATGTTATGAAGGTTAGTAATCATGAAATGTAAATGTCAGTCATTATTATCTAACCTCACAGTCTGTCATGCCTTGCCAGTAATTTACCAGAAAAGCACATTATTATGACAACTGTAACAAAATCATAGGTCAAACTTCGGGTCATTTACCCATTATGTGTACAGGTGAGAGGTATGAAGGTAATCCGTCCTAAATAAATGTACAGAACTAGTGATACTAGGTGGACAGGTGAGAAGAAAGACGTCAGGACAAATGACAAAACATGTACAAGTCAAAAGCATGTACTTCGACAAATGTGAATGACAACGTATGCCCTGTGAAAGTCAATGTGGAAGGTTAATAGACTCAAAAGACATGTGTCCCTCAGGGTGTCATGCAGTGTCACCGATACATTGTCCAGTCCCCCATACTCGTATGTGAGCTCTGCCACTGATGGAAAGCGCAAATACCGGCATACACATAAGGTATATGATAGAATAATTAATGTGGATAAGCACCTGTTGGCCTTTGTGAGGAATACAACCCTCTGGGTGGGTGTGTCCTGCAATAGGAATGTAATGGCATCTGGCCTGTGATGGTGCCATACATTGTGTGTATTGGTGTAAGAAAATTGATATCCTGTATCAGAAACATACCTTGCAACTGTACAGATTTTCACAGAATGTGCAGATGTTTGCCTCATATGTTTGGTGTGTTCCTCTTACAATCTGTACATTTCTGGCAAATACCTGAGAACTGAAGTCATTAAATAATGACAAACATTTGAGTTTTAAGACCCCAAATCCTTCAGAAAAGTCATACTAATGCAAAACCTATTATTCTGTCAACTATCTATGTTTGTAAGAGCAATATTTCAAATCTGCCCCTATTTGTCCCCCCATCATGTTAGGCTTTGTACAGATTTTATGCTCTAGGAGGTTGAGAGGTATGATCAGAAACAGATACATGTCTGAGGAAACAGCATTATCGACTGCAAGATAACTCAGAAGGTATGAAAAGCGCTGCAGTAGGAAGTTCAGTATTGGCCGCAGGTATGTGCTGACATGTCAAATGACACAGCAGTCTACATGAAGTAGCTATAGGGCTGTCACCTTTACCAATGATGACAGTGGGAAATACCCACAGCCATGCATACACCACAAATAGACATAGCACACAGCAAAGCCTAGGCCATGATACAGGAAGCCTCCGGTGTGTATGAGTAGAGTGAGAGTACAGCAAGAAAAGATGACTGCCAAGCTATTCAGCAAACACCTGTAGGGGTGTGCAAGACTGCCCGTAACACGAACGTTGCACGGACAATGTTGGGATTTGCAACATACCCCATTTGTATGTGAAAACTATGCAAATGATGTAAATATGCGATACATGAAACAGTAAGCTGTCTGTGCAAGAGCAGAGTTATGTACAGAAATGTACCCGGATGTTAGGCGACTAACATTCTGCACATTGCTAAATGGAGCAATGACAGCTGCAAATACAGTATGAATACAGTCGAAGAAGCATGCCAATGTCCAAATCTAAGGCCAGTGGCATTATTGTCCATTGGATATCAATAAAACTGTAGTTGTTCTCCCCCGATCTCTGGTGTGGAAGCGTAGCGCAGCGCCACGAGAACATGCTGCGCTTCCAAACAAATATGTATAATATACATACAAAACGTAGGTTTAGTTAGATGTTAATACGCCATGCAGATGAATGGCAAGCTGGAGTCAACATGGCTACTGCGTACTGATTGTTATGTGTGGAAGCGCTCTGTCAGAGATGTAACAAAGCATTTGTAGGCAATCTGATGCAAGTGAGGCTGAGGATAGTGAATCACAACATGTCATGCCATATGGGCCAAGCCTCTACAGTGTAGTGTAGGATAAGGGGACTATTAGAGTAGAAGATAGGTGACAACATGAGTGTGTATGTATAAAACACTGTAATCTCACTGGAGCAGTGTCACATGTTTGCTGTCAGTACTCAGTGGAAGAGGCGTGTTATGAGCTATCCTAGGGAAAGTCAGGAGACTGACGGTGTACACCATGGATACCACCGATGTGACCTGCAAACCTGCCCACAGTGTGTCCACTCCCGTGCGCGGTAGTAAGCCCGAGTAAGCATGTGTGCACGTGTGTTAGCCCGTGTGCGCGTGTTGAAGAACGAGTAAGCTAGTGTACGAATGGTGAAGCCTGTGTAATGTCATGTATGCCAGTGTACGCATTTGTAAGCATGTATACATGTGTACTACACACATCACACACATACTGCACACTCAGACACACATGCTGCCAATACTACACACATCAGTGAAATGGCACTGGATGGAGAATGCATCATCAGTATTAACAGTGCTGTAAACTATGCTACATTGATGGTCATAGCTGCAATGCATCATGCCTGCTGATATACACCTGGAAGTAGCACACTTTGTGTTAACAGCATTCTAACATCAATACAGTGGAATAAAGCCACCGTGTGCATGAGCACCAGGTTAGTCTGATCCTGCATCAATGTTACACATCACAGGTGGTGGCACAGGTGATATCATATGCACAGGGTGTGGTGTTACATTTCCAGAGCTGTCATTGAGCCATCCAATTTACATGTAGGTGTGTGTGTGTGTGAGGGACAATGGTTATTGCATGGCCCAATGGTGATGCAATGGTTTTGTGTATGTGATAGCCCTAGCTGTTTGTGGTAAGTGTGTGTGTCTCCATATACACAGGTACAGCATGTGTCAGCCATATACAGGAGGTTGTGGGACAGTCACAGACCATACCTGCCAGGCTGTAGAGATCGCCATTACTGGCCATGGACACCCCTCCATGCTTCCAACACTAACCCAGTCCTGCACCTGTCAATGTATACACATACAGTCCTGGGATCTGTACCACAACCTGTGGATAAACATGAGTCTGTAATGTTAACCTGAGTTGCATAGAATTGTCAGTTACTACATATGGATATGAGCCATACTCACCCTCCAATGTAATAATCACTGCTGACTGTTGCCGAGATGTGCATATGACCATTCAAAGGTGCTGTACTAACATTGTTTCCAATGCCTGTGTAATACCCAGCAACACAATAACCAGTCACTACACAAGTATAACCCACGATCACTACAGCACACAGTATGTGCACTATCACAGAGCCATAGCAGATGTACATACATCCAAGGTGATCATGTACAGATAATGCAGCACACTCAAGAGTGATAATCCCAACATACATATCTATATATATATATATATATATATATATATATATATATATATATATATATATGTAGATACATACATACACACACACACACACACACACACACACACACACACACACACACACACACACACACACACACACACACACACACACACACACACACACACACACACAAAACACACGTGGCAGGTTTGGGAGCAGAATACAAACGTAACCGCTGTATGACACAACAGCATTACGCAGTTACAGAACACGCTACCATGATTAGTAGATCACAGCATTCACACAGGCATACGTCTAGCCTGCAGACAGCAGCATCAAAGGCAAAGACGCTGCACGGATGTTATGGAGAGTGAATACTGTAAAAGCAAAGTACTGTTGTCATGCAGCTGGAAACACACACACACTTGGCAGGGCTGGGAGTCGAACATACACCTAACTACCCCATCACACTACATCATGGCACATTTACAGAACATGCTACCGAGATTATTAAACACAGCAGTCCCAGAGGCATACATCTAGGCACGTGTCATCATCCGCAAAGGCAAAGATGTCGGTAGGAAATATATGTGGTGTGAGGCGTCTAAAAGCATGACTGAGTCCCCAGGTGGATGGGAGCATGCTCGCGCACACACACACACACACACACACACACACACACACACACACACACACACACACACACGGCAGGGGCTGGGAGTTGAAACATACACAGGAAATATCTGTGGTGTGAGGGAGTCTAAAAGCATGACTGAGTCCCCAGGCACACACACATACACTTGGCAGGGCTGGGAGTCGAACATACACCTAACTACCCTATCACACTACAGCATGACGCATTTACAGAATGCGCTACCAAGATTACTAAACACAGCAGTCCCAGAGGCATACATCTAGGCGCGTGTCATCATCCGCAAAGGCAAAGACGTCGGTAGGAAATATCTGTGGTGTGAGGTGTCTAAAAGCATTACTGAGTCCCCAGGCAGATGGGAGCATGCGTGCACGCACACACACACACACACACACACACACACACACACACACACACACACACACACACACACACACACACACACACACACTCTTGGCAGGGCTGGGAGTCGAACATACACCTAACTACCCTATCACACTACAGCATGACGCATTAACAGAATGCGCTACTGAGATTACTAAACACAGCAGTCCCAGAGGCATATTTCTAGGCACGTGTCATCATCCGCAAAGACAAGGACGCCGACAGGGATTGTATAGAGAGTGATCAGTCTGAAAGCATACAGACATATTACTGTCCCACGGTAGACATAGACAAACACACTGCAGTGGTATGATCGGGGCAACGTCAGATTTACGGAGCACTACAACAACAAGACATAGACACGGGACATGCCACAGACAGTACACCCTTCAAGATAGTCGACCAGTGTGTACTCGGTAGGCATCCATTGTGATGTTGAAATGGACATCTGTTGTCTGGATGACCTCCATGGCTATACAGGATGTCAGCGGCCATGCCCATGCACAGAGGGACATCACCGACACAAGGTGTCACTGGCCACGGCCACGCGCTTAATAATACACGTCCGTTTGGACTGTACTGTGTGTTGATCTACACAATGGCATACTGGGCATGCTCACACACTTAGCAGTTGCAAAGGGCCATCTTGCATGCAGACAGAGTCTCAACACACAAGGGCTCAGTTTGGACTGTCCTGTGTGTCCATCTACACAACAGCATACTGGGCAGTTGCAAAGGGCCGTCTTGCATGCAGATGGAGTCTAAACATGGAAGGGCACAGTAAGGTATAACTGTCCCCATGCACAGGGCGGGCTGTCCTGCGTGCAGACAGAGTCTAAACATGGAAGGGCACAGTAAGGTATAACTGTCCCCACACACAAGGCGGTCACACACATGCAGTGACCAGTACACACTCAGCTGCCATCACAGCTGTCAGAGGTGCAGATCACAGACGTACACCCCACAGTCTACACTGTAGCCCTCGAGACATCACCATGTCATTGCTGCAGCAATACACAGCCATACATTACCACAACACCATGTGACACATGACCAGTATTGCTCAGACACAGCTCCACGTGGTCCTGTTGAGTCTTCCTGGCTACAGAGAACTGATAAAAAGCGACTGCTTTCCTGATTAAGTATCCTGCTGTTTTTTTATATTTGTTTTACCTTCTACTGCTTACCTAGAGCAAGCTTTAACTGTTTTCATAGTTATTTACTGCATTTTTTATTATCTGCACTTAAAAGTACATTTTAGTCGAAATTAGTCTAATTCAAGTCGAAAAGTGTTTGTTTGCTGTTTAATTTAATTGTTTGGCTGCCCACTAAAGTGTGCTAGCCTGTACTACTGACAT
>NC_056728.1:1328354810-1328491205 GCF_019279795.1 Protopterus annectens
ATTTTTGGGGAAGTGTGACTAGCCTAAGAACTTCTACTTAACTAGTTTATCAGACTAAAGTAGTACGCAGTTATGGGATGTGCCATGGAGATTACTGGGCTACACTTTTCCCAAAGGTGTATTTCACAGTGAATGACATCAGCAGCCTTGCTAAAGTAGGGCATTTGAATTGTAGTGAGCATGTCTAACCTAACAAGCATTGCTCCCTGCACAGACAGAGATACACACACAGTTGCTATTTCTGGGATTAGAACTCCTACCTAACTAGTTTATCATGCTAGAACATTAAGCAGTTTTTGGACGTGCCACAGAGATTACTGGGCTACTCCATTCCCAAAGTATTTCAACGTGGATGACCTCAGCATGCTTGTCATAGTAGGGCTATGAGGAGGGCAGTGTGTGTGTATGGGCCATAACCCATTCATCTAGAGGTTGACACGCCACATGCGGTTACACACAGGGTTATATTCTGCAGGTATGTGTATACAGCTGCTAGATGACTATTGTCTTGTACAGTCATGCTGCACAGCTAGTACTTGTACCACATAGTCTGTAATTCTAACGGACACCGATGGCTAATGTCTACAGTTAGTGACATATACACATCATGTGGTTGTAGCCATTTGGCTGTGTGCTGGGAGGGACAGGCCTCATGATGGATGGCTCTTTGTCACAGTCACTGTCTTCCACACATCTATGTATGTCTACATTTGGCTTGTTATAGTGTGTTGTCCTTAGAGATATGTCTGTATTCCTATCCACTGTATGTGCAAAGCATGACTGGTGCATACTGAGGATTATATGCACTAACATTTGCAACTGACAGATATGTATGGTCCGCATTAAGTGTGTGAGCATGCCCAGTATGAACTTTCAGTATGTTGTCTGACATTGCCTTCATTTCTCCTAAGTGTGTTAGCATGCCCAGTATGCCTTTCTGTATTGAATGCATGGATCCAATTCAGGTAGTTTGTACTCCAGTTTAGACCTTTGTGTTGTACACTTACAGGTAGCAAACTGTTTCTGCAGAGTATCCATAGATCATTTGGCAATATGGGGTCAAACTGTGCAGGGGAATAGTGTGTACTGTAGGTGATTGTGTCTGTGCTGCTTCTGCTACATGGTACTGCTGTTAGCAGAGATATTCAGAAATGTGTACTGTTATACACTGTGATGTTTTATGCTCTCATGCACTGTCAGGTAGACATTCTTGCTCACAGTGATGTCCTGGGGGACAGGGGTGACTGCAGCTGTGTCCAGTATTGTGGGCAAATGGCTACATATTCATGGTAAGTTATGCCATTCTGGAGGGGGAACTGCAGGCACTTGCTGCTGGGTGTGTGTATCCGGTTCAGCACCTTGGTACAGTGCTGGCAGAGGATCCCATACTTGTACATCCATTGACATGACAGTATGGCCTTATCTTGCTGTGGCAATACCTCATAGCTTTACAGATTCACACAGGCTACCCAGAGGCAGGGGCCATGAGTCAGGACATTACCCCTGTTGTGGTGTATGGGCAGGTATGTAGCCACCCATTTATTTGTTTGTAGCCAGGGATAGTGTGTGCACACAGCTGTGTGTCGGACCTTGCACATTCCATGCTGCCCATGCTGCCACCCCCCCTCTATTATTTTATCCTCTTCCATACATTATGCATACATTCTCTGATACTTTCCCTAAGGGTATCATCCCATCGCAGCTGTGCTTTGGTGTTGGTTCACAGTTCATGCAGTGGGACATGGTGGACATGTTACTGTGGATTGTCCACATGGCCTTGCATATGGCTAATGTGGAGTGTGTTATGTTATTTGGGTGTCCATGACATGACATGCATTGGCAGTACTTGTGAGACACAGGCCTTTGGTAGAGACTTGTAGGTCATTTGGTATTGATGCGGGCCAGCTGTGGCAGGCCGTTGCATTCTGTCAGTCCTACAGTAGTCTTAGACCACCATACAGTATATTCCCCTGGGGTGACAGGGTAGGTGTGCTAGGTGTTCATGCCAATACTTTCTATCAGTCTTGATCAGGTGGTTTGGATGCTGGCAGGGTGCTACCTATGGCTAGGGACACACCTGCATGGGACACCTACACTGCATGCTGCATTCTTTCGCTATTGCTATATATAGGTGGCATCATATTGTACCCATTCCCCACAGCAGGGATACAACCAGAGAGGTACCTGTAGGTGGTGTTTGGGTGAGCTGGGTGCATGTGTGCTATGGACACTCCTTGCATCTGATGCACAGATATGCATGGGGCATTCCAGTTATGCTGACGTGTGCAGGTACATCAGCTGTTTCCCAATACATCAGTCCTACCACCTTTGTGATCTGCAATTGTTCGGGCAGATGACACCAGTATCCCCTACTACAGGCTCAGATAATGTTATGCATATCTGTATATACAATTCCAAGGGTGTGTCCATTTCACAGTTACACATTATATACTGTATGTCTGGAGTACTTTCCCCTGTGTACTGCTTGTATATCTAGCCCAACAGTCATGCCCTGTCAATCTTTCAGATGGTGACACATATTACCACCATACATTTACAATGGCTTACTGCTAGCATGTGTTATACTAGTGGGGATTGTCTTTGGCAATGCAGTTGTGAGGACTTGGCTCTGTCATCAGCAGTAGAGGGCAATGACTACCAGGTCATACCTCAACATGCATACATACTGACCACTCTCACACAATATGAAACACACACCAAGCTAACACACACACATACCTGCATATTGTGCAAATGCTACAATCTATCCTGCTACCTTGGCCATCTCTGAGCAGCTGTGCTCCACTGGTAATATACCTACACATACATGTTGCTACATTTCTACATAGGATTGGGGAGGGCACACCTGACTGTTACTACATGTCTGCAAAGGATATGGGGGGGCACACCTGACTGTTACAATGTGTGTACATTGGATTGGGGGGGGGGTCACACCAAACTGGTACTATATTTCTACATAGGATTTGGGTAGGCACACCTGACTGCTACTACATGTCTAAGTAGTGTTGGGGGGGCCACACCTGACTGGTACTGCATGTTTACATGGGATTGGGGGGCACATCTGACTGTTACTACATGTCTAAATAGGATTGGGGGGGCACACCTGACTGTTACTACTGTCTACATAGGATATGGGGGGGGCACACCTGACTGTTTCTACATTGCTACACAGGATTGGGAGGGGCACATCTGACACTTGTACACATTTGTATTACTGTTCTGGCATGTCAGGTACTCCATTCCATTGTGTTTTCTAACCTATCATGCTAACTAGAGGCATGTCAGTGTACTACAGGTCCTATGTTTCATTGACCTACATATTAGTTTCTGACTTCCTACCCTTCAGAACTAACATCCCACTGCCTGACCTGATGTAGTCTGTCTGTGTAGGCCTGGGGGGGGGGGTTACCCATAGGCATCATTCAGTGGCCTTAGCACAGCCTTTGTTTGTGTTTGTCTACACCTGTCCTGCTGGCTGTGACTGTTGTTGGGTATGTGAACCTCCCTGAATGGCATGTGTGTGTCATATGGACACGTGGCCCAGCACATTTCCTGCAGTGGGTTTTGTTACCATGTGTAGTACTGGCTACTGTGGTGACACCGGTATTTGTTACAGATCTCATGCTGCCACTATAGGTGCCTACTATCTGCTGGTATCACGTTCAGTCACCCGATTGCCTTGCATGCTCACATCCATACCATAGATACAGGTAACAACACATACTACTACATTCGGCAATTGGTAGGTTGAGTGACTTACCTTGTGGGTGTGCCAGTATTGAGGGTGGTGCTGAAGGGCTGCCTACATCAGATGCACATAGTACACTCCCTACACATGGTTGAGCACAGGTAGTGTCATGTTTGGCATCCCTTTTACTGTATGTGCGAGTCAGAGAGAGGTGTCATTCCTGTGTCAGTGTATATGCTATGCATTGCCTCTTTGCCAAGGCCAGGGCATACTCGGCACACCTCCTTCTGCCTACTGGGGCCGGTTCAGATTGTTCATCCTCCAGGTCACTCTGTGTCTGTGCAAGCCATGGCAATGGTGGTGAGCTGTGTGGCCCTGCCCCATGCTGTTCCTGCTGCAGCTGTTTCTGCAGGATGCCAAACATGATACTTATCATAAGATTCTGCAATCAAATGTGTTTTGAAGTGAACATATTTCCTTATATTCTACTCTACTCACATCTATATGATCTCTCATATATCAAATAGCTTAATTTTGTATTGTACTTGCACCTGTGAAATTTTGTTTTGTTTTTATATATAATATTGTACTTTACTTTCAAGGAGCTTTTCTCCCCGGGCCTCTGCTGAAATGGACATTTATCCAGCTGAACTAGCCCCGGTCAACAAATGTAAAATAAAAAAATAAAAATAAAAAATCATATTGTGTAGCATGGCACATACGATGACAATTTAGGTACATGTAGCTAGTGAGTACTACAAGACTCTACCGGATGTGTCCAGGCACTGGAAAAGTGACTTGAGCATCCCAAACACATGCTCTATTATAATTCTGGTCTGTGCGTGTGGCTCATTATAGATTTCTTGTTCGGGTGTGTGTGCATTTATGATGGGTGTCATCAACCATGGCTCCAGTGCGTAACCAGCATCCCCCACTAGGTGACCGTAAGGGATGTCCCCATTGACAAATTTCTGGTACAGCTGCGTCAGATGCCAGATGTGGGAATCGTGATAGCTTCCAGGGCAGTCAGCACACACATTCATTATTATGCCCTGGGCATCGTATATAACCTGGCAGTTGATGGAGGGGAAACCCTTGTGGTTGATGCAGACCCTACCCCTCTCACTGGGTGGTGCTTTGATGCATATGTGCGTGCAGTCTATAGCACCCACTACCTCAGGGTATTCTGCTATTTTGTGGAACAGATGCATATTGCTAGCCAACGCCTCACAAGTGTTGGGGAAATAGGCATGCTCACCAGCATGAGCTGACATGGCATCCAGGAAATAGTGGAGTATCCTAGATGCTGATGCCTGTGAGATCCGCATCATATCCCCAATTGGCATTTGGAAGGTACCTGTAGCTACTATTCTTAGGCCTACACATACCTTGGTATCCACTGGGATGGGTTTCCCTCTGTTAGTTCTGTGTGTCAGGTGTGGCTGGCACAGCTCAACAATTTGCTGTAGGGGGTCCCTGTCCACCATATAGTGTTCCACTATCTCCAGCTCATGTAGCCCCTGGTAGGTTGCCCTAGGTCTGTACACTCTTCTCCGTCTCATCACTGTGGGTTGGTCGACAGCATTCACATCCTCACTATGCTGAGCCTGTTCCACATGTTGTTGTATGGTAGCTATTACAGCCCCTATCATTTTGTTGTTTTGTTTGTTAAAGGTTCCCCACTTGTATACACTGGTGGTGTAGAGTATGGGAAAAACCAGGGGGAAAGGTGTTTGCATATTTTATAGTAGTGTTCAGGGCTGGGCTGGTCTGCTGCTTGTGTAATTGGCTGATTCTGATGCATTTCACCTGCTAGCTATGCTAGTTCTGCTTGATTACCTTCCTACTGCTGTTTTCCCTTCCCATTACCTTCCTGTTTAAGAAAATGTATGCACAAGCACTGAAGCCCAATAAACTCTTCTTTAACTGGAACAAATACTCCTCAGTTTGAAAACAAACGTTCTTTTATTGCTTAACCAATAGTTTAAAAAGTGCACGAACAGCTGATAAAATCAAAAACACAGATAAATCCAAATGAAGACCAAAGTGAATCAAGCGCTTTCACCCGTTACCATGATGGGCTTTGTCAAGATGAACCACCTACAAAACTTTGTGTGCTTATATACAAACTTTTGTGCCAATTATTCAATTAAAACAACGTAAAAAACAGATTGTACCAATTCAAAATGCAAAGCTTTGCTTTTTGTTTAAAATGTCTAAAGCAACATCGCATTTACGGTACTTACAGTAAACGTGTTTTAACCAAAAGCACAATAAAGTACGCTTAAACAAAAACGTTTTCTTTTTCAATCGTTGGTATTGTGCAGCAATAATCCAAACAGTTTACCAAAATAAAAACTAGATGTGAAAATCCCTAGGGTTGCAATGAACACTTGTCAAAACTCTTTAGGTGTTTGCATACCCCGCGATTGCTGTGGTTTCTAATTGTTTACTTCTTACAAATAAACTGACACTAAAAAATATATTAAAAGATGTCAATATGCTAAGAAATTATGTGCAATACTTTATATCCTACTAGTCTTGATTAATCTTATGAGAAGTGTTGCAACTACTCAAATTTTTGAATAATTTCTTAGCAAAAAATGTAATCTAACGCTTATACAGGACTACGGATATATTGCAGCAGTACATAACCCTACTTATAATAAAATTAATGCGCTTATAAGATTAATTCTTATTATTAACCATAAATTTTAAAATTAATATCAATTAAATAAATAAATAAATACATAAATATTGTTGTGTTAAATATCATAAATATCATAAAATGATCATCCGTTTGAAATAATACATACGTATATGAAATTCATCTTAGTAGTAAAAAATCTATGTGATAAAATAATGAAGTATAGAAAATCAGCGTTAAATACATGTTAATTTACATACCCTAAACAGACCATTTAAGAAATATTTTCTACGTTTTAATAATTAATATATAGGAGTAAAGAATCAATGTTACTTGTGAAACTACTAAGGAATTCCTAATGGTAGTTAACCACTACTTAAATTATTGCTTATTATTTGAATGTGCAACGTTTTTTTGTGATAATTTAATACCTATACAATTCATAAATATTAATAATTTGTTAACTTATTAAATAAATGAATAAATAAGAAACAAAAATTGTATGTGCAAATTATATTAATTGAATTCCAATGTTATAAATTTTATGGACATTAAATAAATAATATTATTTATTAATTATAATCTTAGTTAAAGTATTTTAAAATATAAATATATAAAAATATATAAAAATATATTCAATGCTATGAATAGTGAGAGCATACTATGTTTACATTTTTACGACGATGTCATTTAGAACAGTAATCCTACCCAATAGAATGACTCAAAACCATTAGCCACCAACATACACTACTACATTAAAATTAGGTGAAATACACCTAGAAAATAAATAAAATATTTGCTATCATATATAACACAACATATCGTATTAGCTGCAAGTTGTATTAATAAGCTAAGATGTTGTTTATATCAGTCATCTATTGAATGTACTGTAATTATGTAGTAAAATTCCCAAAAAATTCATTGTGGTTATAACTTTGCCCTTCTTAATTTAAGGAGACTAGTTATACTAATGGCTTCGTTAAGTCCCGGGGGTTTGGATGCATTTAGTTTTAGCTGCCAATTTAATTCTTTGAATTCTATAGAAGTTTCCCAATCTCCCCCTCTAGGGTTAAGAGGAACCTGTTCAATGACTAGAAATTTTAGTGTCATCTTAGGGCAGTTAATAAGATGTTTAACAAATGCGTTGGTCTCTTTCTTTTTTCGAATATCATAAAGATGTTTGTAAATTCTTTTACGCAATGTGGTGGTGTAGAGTATGGGAAAAACCAGGGGGAAAGGTGTTTGCATATTTTATAGTAGTGTTCAGGGCTGGGCTGGTCTGCTGCCTGTGTAATTGGCTGATTCTGATGCATTTCACCTGCTAGCTATGCTAGTTCTGCTCGATTACCTTCCTACTGCTGTTTTCCCTTCCCATTACCTTCCTGTTTAAGCCCGGGGGTGCGCCATGCAGACACACTGCTCAAATGTGCAAATGTGCACAGAGCTGCTATTTCCTGGTTTACTTTTTTTCCCCCTTTAAAACCCGGTGAGCGGTGCGCACACCTGCTTAGGCAATGTACAGAGTGCTAGTGCTAGGCAGCCTCAGACACACCCCTTTGCTTAGCTCTGCTAAGCTAAGAACAAACCCAAGCCACAGGGCTCCAGTCTGCTTACAGTATGCCTGACACACCCCCTATGATGTCAGCTAACTCCTAGGCTTGCACCAAGCTATTCCTGCTCTTACACTGTTGGGTGCTGACTAGCATGCAGGGGAAATCTGGGATTCAGTATCATTCCCCTCATTTGCATAGGATTGCCTGTTGATGCATAGTTACATGCCCCACACTGAGCCTCGCCCCTTAGCAACCACTACTCACTGGCCATGTTGTCTTCTGCCTGCCATTGAGTATAATGGCAAAATAGTGATTTTGGTTAAAATGCTTATTTTATGTTTTTTTTTCTTATTTTCCACCTGATACTGTTTGCACGCCGCTGCCCTGCACTTAAACAGATGAGATTGGCTAAAAAAAAATTAAAGTTGTTTTTTTTATTTTTGCAAATGTTTTCCATGCCAATGGCCTTATAGTTGGCCATTGGCATGCTTTCTACATGATATCTACCCTTTATTTGGAGCTCTCAAGGCTCCGTTTTGTAATTTGCAGAAATGTACTCCGTTACTGGCGGAGTACATTTCTGCAGATTACACTAGTCCTGCACAGCTGGTTTCCAGCTTTCTGGATAGCAAATTCAACTCATTTGCATGGATTTCTCCTGCAAATGGGGTAATTTGCATACAGGGGCTGATTCCGTGCAGGACTAGTGCAGGAGCTCTCGTGCACATCCCTACAGGTTATTCCTGGATCGTACGGCAGACATATTGCCTGCTGGAGCTCCTGCACTAGTCGACTGCACGCCATGCAGGGCTTGCAGAATCCGGGGGAGGTCTCTATCTGTTGGCATTGGCTAGCATTCATGAGCTGTTAAAGGTGTTAAATGAAGAAATGTGAAAAATCACATTTAAATAAAAAGATAATATAGTTTATAGTCATAATGAAAAATCTTTGGAATAACAATATAGTTTGCTTTTTGTTCAGTTTCTAACTCTGTAAAATGCTTACAAGCAGAAATTAATGCAATAAGTAAATAAATAATGTGTAATGAAGGTAGATTAGAATGCAGTTAAATCATAGGTACACATTATGTCCCAACTGTCACATCAGACATGACTTCCTGGCTAAAATCTCTCCTATGCCTACTCTATAAAAGTTAAGTGTTGTTACCTTTTTAACTCTTAACAGTGAACAATTGCCACATGTAGATAGCATATTCACTGTGTACATGTTGTTTGGTCATGTACTGGCTATAAAAACATGCTGTCAAAGAACCTTGATCTAACATATTTCTACCTATATATGGAGGGAGATTAGTATGTTTTTTATTGCTGTTGATGTCTGCTTCTGTCCAAGTGTAATATACAAGAACTACAAAAATAGCAAAAAAATATATATATATAACTTGCATTTTTTTAAACACACCTTTATTGAATTATCACTTGTGACACATGCAAATTTACCCTTATATAAAAGCAATCAGACTGTATTAACAAATAAAAAACAAACCTTATACTTCACATATATTGCTATATATCATATAACCAGTTGCAAACATTATCTATTACTTATAATCTACACAATCATTTTCAAACACTACATAGCTCATTTAAGTCCTGTCTTATTTTAAAGGTTGTTCCTCCCCTGTATGTATTGTTCCCACAATTCCCATTTTTCCTATGTAGTTTACTCCTACACTTTTCTAAAGATCTCAGTTTCAGCTCTCCTATAACTTGCATTGATAAAAGAATGCAACTAACTGTTACAGCAGAACAAAGTTCTATTACTTTTCATCAGTTTACAAGTAATGATGACACTAGAAAGAGACCACTGTGCCAGGACTGTAACTCTTTATAAAGGAAAAAGTCAAAGCGCTATTTTGTTAGGATGGGTAGAAGCAGACAGTGTCTTCCTCACATTTAGACCAAGAGCAGCACAGACAGGGGCTAAAGATGGAGGTGGAGGCATAAACCCCTTCATAACTTACTGGATTGCCAACTGGCTCACAGATAGGTCCCAGGAAGTCAGGATAGGTGAAACCACCTCCACCAAGAGACTGGTCACCAGAGGAGTACCCCAGGTCTCTGTGTTGGGCCCACCCCTGGTTGGCACCTACTTCTTGGAAGTCAAGGTTAATGCCAAAGGCCTCTGGCTCACAAAGTTTGCATTTGACTATAAATTATGAGTTATCACACATTCCCCCAATGAAACCTACACCCTACAAGAGGGTCTAACACATACAAATAACTGGTGTGAAAGACGCAGATTAAAACTCATTACAAAGATATGCATTATAGTGCCCTTTGGAAAACCATCCAGCCAAACTAATTACTTCATCGATAAAACACCCCTCCCTTAAGAGTTGAACTGATAATTAGGGATCTGAGAACATATGTAGGCAATAATCTGGCATTCAACCAACATGTAGCCAAGATAGTAAGAAAATCATTCTATGCTGCCCAACTCATAAGCATGGGTATGGCATCCAGGTCCAAAGAAGTAATAGCACTACTCTGCTCAGCCCTTATTAGTCCAATCATTGAGTATAATGTCTCCTTTTGCATGTACCTCACCAGGCACTTGCAATAGTTGGAACACCCTCAAAGGTTCCTTATAACGAGAATCTAGGGTATGAATGTCCTGTCCTACACAAAATGCCTTAAGACCCTATCTCTGCATTCAGTCTCCTACAGGTTACTGAGTGTCGATCTATGCCTTGCATAAAAGGTATCCTCAAATCATAAGTTCATAGCCTCATAGGTGTTTACTAGGTTAATGACCACAAGGGCCTTTTTAAGCCTAGACATGCATCCCAAATCTCTGACAAGTTTGGATATCCTTGATAAGTGTAAGTAGGGGCTTGGGAGATAAAACATTTATAAGCAGGGCCTGGGAGATTAGCTATTTACGGGCTGTGTCCATTAGAGACATATGTGCCAAACCAGGAATGAATTTCCTGTTTCACACCCAGTTATCCAAGTTATATTTGAATTAGGTTAGGGAAAAACTCTGCTTCACATGGATGGGGAGCTTGTTCCAGAGAGGGGTTAGTCTTCCAGATACATACCTGTCTCTCCAGCATGTCCTATTTATATCACAGGCAAGGTTTAAGTCTTTAGAATGGCTAATTCTGGTGCTGTTTGTTTTACAGATATGCAGGAGGTCCAAAGGAGTGAGGTCTGACAATGCCCTGTATGCCAGGCATAGACCTACTTTAAACAGCCTATAGGAGACAGAATGCAGGAATAGGGCCTTGAGGCAGTCTGCATAGGGCATGTTGCTTATGCCCTGTATTCTTTTAGTGAGGAACCTCTGTGGACATTCCATTTGTTGGATATGCCTGGTTAGGGATATACCAAAAGGGGCATTGTACTCGATAGGTTTGATGAATGGCAAATACAGTGGAACAATGACTTCCTAGGACCTAGATGCCATACCTTTGTTTATAAGTTGTGCAACATAGAATGATTTACTCACTACTGCAGACACATGATGTTCAATGTTTCTATGTGTCTATGTGTGTCCCTAAGTCCCTGACTATTGGGTCAACTCTAAGGGGTGTGTTGTTAATTTGATAGTTACCCAGGGTTGGATGACTTCCAGAAGGATACCATTATGCATTTCTTAACATTTAGTGTTAGTTCATGGCTCTGACACCAGTTGTTTGTCTGTGTCAGCCCTTCCCGGAGAACATTTATTATGGTGTGGGATTCAATGACAGCTCCTAATTTAGTCAGACAGAGGCCACTGACATTGGCCTTGACTTCAGAGAAGTAAATACCAAAAAGGAGTAGTCCCAGGACTGATCCCTGAGGTGGAGTATCCAGTTCTAACTCCAAGGGTCTTGTCTGTCAACCAGTTGACTATCCACTGGGTGACATAAGGGTTTGTACCTAACCTCTTGAGTTTGTTAACAATGCCTGAGTGGGGTATTGTGTCAAATACCTTGGCCAGATAAAGGTAGGCAGTGTGAACTATTTTGCCCTAATCCATTGCTTTGATGACCTTCTCAAAGAAGTCCACCAGGCTGAGTAGGCATGACCTGCCCTTGACAAAACCAAATTGGGTTAGATCCAATGTCTGGAGGTATATTATATCACGGCTGATCATTTCCATGATAATTCTTTCCATGGCTTTGATTATGAAACTAGTGAGACTTATGGGTCTGCAGATTCCAAAGTCTGCAGATGGCCCACCTATGTGCAGAAGGATGACTGTTGCTGTTCTCCATTCATGAGGCATGGAGCTTAGTTCGAGACTACAGTTAAGTAGCAATTCCAGAGGGTCTGATAGGTCATGTTTAATTCTATTCAGAAGGCATCCTGGGATATTGTCTGGGTCCATTGATGTAATGTTCTTGGCCTTAGAGAGAGAGAGAGAGAGAGAGAGAGAGAGAGAGAGAGAGAGAGCATTAAGTACCTGTTCCCTAGTGATAGCAGGGTGAGTTGTATTTGATGGTATTTCCTGAGTCAAGGCTGAGGAGGAGGGAGGGGTAAAGTTGGAGCTGAATTTGTTGGCCAGTAGTTCTGCTATATCTTCTGCTTCAGTATAGGTGGCACCATTTACAATGAGCTATGCACACAATTGTGCATTGCCGTTGAGGTTGCGGACATAACTAAAGAATGAATTTTGTGGTTGCCATTGGCCTGGGATGCCAAATTTTCCTAAAATGTGGCTTTGGTAGACTATATTTGTCTTCTGAACTAATACTTTTAGATTTTCTTGCTTTTGATTTGCTATGTCAGAAGTAAGTACTTTCAGTTTGGCATTGCCTAAAACAGCACTATGGCGGAAAACAATGTTTTAGCTAATATTCGAAAGCCAAGAGGGTAGAGATGCAGACTATCCCTGGCAAAGCAGCATGATCTGTTGACCATCTCCTTCCATGCTAATAAATATTGCATCCCCTTAGAATGACACCAGAAACTAAGTAAATTATTAAAGTCAGTCATCTTTTGTTCATATTGTGACATCATCCTTGGAGAAGGTAAAATGATGCTGAATGCTAGGCTCATACCAGCCTAGGACACATATTCCAAGAGCTCCATGATGTCTGTCTTCATAAAGGGAGGTACGTCTCAGGTCATTTACACCCACATGGACTATGACTGAGTCCAATGATCTGAGTGCTTGAGTAATGTGTCAGATTCTAGCCTCTGATAAGCAACTGACCGTGACTTTCTCCTTATTCAGCCTAGTGAGAGGGGCATCAGTGTGCTTCACAATGGAGTCTCCAATGACTAGAATGTTGGATTGTGTGGTGACTTGCCTTATGGGCTTAGAGTAGAAGCTCCATGAGACGTAGCTGTGTGTGTTAATGTGACTGTTGTTTTGAAAGATTGCATTTGGGGATGCTGAGGGTATTTGTAAAGTGTATTTCATCTAGGAAGTCTTTGGAGTTTATGAAGGTTACATTTAAGTGCTTCAGCATATGTGGGTCTATGTGTCTGTTTTGAAATATGTGTGATGGGTGCAGCATGTGCACTATTGACAACCTTATCGACATTTGGTGTACTTTTATGTGAGTGCTTTGCCTCCAGTGATATTGTATAAATACATCTGATCTTTCACATACCATATTAGCTTGTTTGAGAATTAACTGTTTGTCAGTAAACATGAGGCAATTTTAGCATTGCCTCAGGATGCCTATATCCACAAAGCTGGCAACAGAGATAGTGAGAAAGTTCCTATCCATTGCAACAGACTTTTTTGGAGTGAGAACAGTTGGAGTGAGAATATAAAGCAAGGTCAGGAGTATCCAGTTTGCAAGTCTGGAGGCAGTGCTTGTCACTGCAAACTAGTTTTCCTGTGTGCAACTAGGTAGTGGTGAAATTTCAGTCATGCTTTTACAGGAAAAATGTAACACAAGGTGTCTGTCTATACAGGGCATTGCCAAACACTTGAGGGGAAACTAATAAGTAGATGCTGATGATTTATGGGTGAAGTGTTTAGGCAGACATTCTGAAGTTAGAAATAAATCAAGCAGTACTTACTAAAAACAAAGAATTAGCTTGTCAAGAATGATGAAAAGAGGGGAGTCGCATGAATGGCTACTGCCTGGCTACTACTAGTGCTGGTCTCACCAAGCTTCACTCTGATGGGATTCAATGCCCCTTTTGTTTCTTCTGTCACCAGAAGCAAAATATTAACAAGAATCCCAAGATGAGAAGTAGACCGCAGCCTGTTTGGTGATCCGCAGTCTTGATCCAGTTGATGCAGGGGTCTGTAGGCTTGTTGTAGTCTTTCCCTGGTAGATGCCTTGAATAACAACCAGACCAATCAGGAGCATCAAGCACAGACACTCACTGCCCAACCAGAAACAGTCATTAATCAATGCAGTCTGCTCCTTCTCTCACCAGGAGCAAAATATAAGCACAGATTACAAGCGGGCACCTATGAAGCAGCTATTAGGCTTTCCGGTGACCGGCAATCAACAGGAAATAGTGTTCCAGTGCTCCTTCACTCACTGAGAGCAAAACAGAAGTACTAATCCCAAGATGACTACTAAGAAGCAGAATGTGGACTCTGCAGTAACTGGTGGTTTTGGAGTAGATATTACAGATTTTAAAGGTAAGATGGGAAAAATGGCTTAATATCCTAACAGCTGCAATGTGCACTATGCAGTTAGATATGAAAAGGGGGGGTAACTAAGCTTTAGCTACCTAAGTGGAGAGCCACTAAAATAGCAAGATAGATTGGAAGGGGTGGGCACTTTGCATTCTGGTTCTGTGGAATACAGTGGGATGGCCAATACATTTAAATAGCTGAGGAGGAGTGATTTCACAAAATGATACTTTTTTGCTTACTGACAGTAGTCAGTGAAAGAGGAGAGGGAAGGAGATATGTGGTCAGGTTAACATAAGGGGCAGACAACAAGAAATACAGTTGAGTTTAAAAACACAACAGCAGCCAGGGTGGGAGAGTGGGAAAAATAATTTCTGTGTGACTCACAATTGACACAGCTGTGGTCTATTTCCTATTTTAAAAATATGTAATTAAAAGCAAAATACAAGTAAAACACAGTGTAAAGAAAACAAAATACAAGTAAAACACAGTGTAAAGAAAACAAATCACAACAGACAAAACAGAAGAAGGCAATAAAGTAATACAAAATACAAGAAAGCAAATGCAAACTATCCTTTCCCTCACAGCAAGTTGTGGCAGAGTCTGGGTGAGCTGGGTGAGCTTTTCCAGCTCTGATAGACCTCTTGCACATCCACAAGACCAACAACACCAGAAACACAAGATCCAAGGACCTGAACTTTGTCTGCAACATAATTAGAACCTGGTGGAGGGACGGAGGTCTCAAAGGATGCTATGAAATAAGCTCCCTGATTACATGAAGAAGAGTTCATCCATGTCCTTGTTCAAAAGAAATCTTGATCATTGGATGGGAAATTGCAAATTCACCCCTGGTCTGGCTCCCATGTCTTTGAAGGACAGAGATTGACAGTAAGTAAATTAATCCCCAACTAGCATACCCCCCCAAAACTCTTTAGCTACCCTTTACTAGCATAGCCCAGATGTAGTTGTCGAAGGAACTCTGGGTTATAACTGGGCTGGGTCCATGACTAGGCTTGTAAAGACCCCTGTGATCATTAACATAGTATTGACCTATGAACCTATGCAGATGCTTGGCCTGTGTTCTATGTAGGATTTCATTTGTGTCCAGAACTCCCTTTAAGCCAAGGACCAGACAACGCAAGTGTGATACACCAAAGCCACAGAAAATAGCAGAAGCATGCATTTGCTGAAACTGATTTCAGCAACATTTTCTTCAACAAGCTCATCAAAGTCAGTTTAACAGGACTGTTGCTGGAATGTGGGAAGTATCCTTTCACTATGAAATGCAATGGTGTCAGTGTAAATTAGTTTAAGATTGGGGTGCAGGGTGTGTGGCCTTCATCAGTATGGGCGTACTGGGATCTACCTCCCACCCACGTAGAAGAGTACGTCTATTTTTTTAAGAGCTATTTCATGCATTTAGTTTCATAGAAAATTATGTTCCTTCCCTTATTTTTCATAAAGCTAGCACTGTTACTGCTGGTCAACTAAGCCGTACAGTCACAATTTTATGACTTTTTAAATAAGTAATGCATATCACATAACGCAGAAGAAGTGAAACACAAACCAGGAAGTAACTCAGTACATCAGATAATCAAATATTCTGTGATTCAGACACCAGCACTTCTGGCAAATAACATTTGATTGTTCATTGAGGACTGAAGAAGGAAGTTGTCAGTAACTGACTGTGTAGTCAGTCATGACTGAAGTGTTGGTATACAAACTAAGCGAATGGCAACTACTGTGGGTTCCATGCATTAAACAAACACATCTGCACTAAATGATAAAGTTATATCAGGAAACTATAGAAGGGTGTAGCAGGCCCACAGATCAACTTATCCAAGGAAGCATTAGAAGCCAGTCCAATAAGAGATAATGTATGGAAATGACAAAAATACAAAGAGAGATTAAGGAAAGCAAAATGCCACTAGCTGCTTCATATAACCCAAATAGATTCTTAGTGTACCTTCTATTCATACTTTTCTGATTATGTAGTAAATTATGAAATGTAATGTATTTTTTAATTTTTTTTAAATTTTCTGTATAAAAGGAAAATTGAAGCAAAAAGGGCAGTGACACTCCATTTAAAAACATAGCTAGTAGCATTTCCATTTGTAATATTAAGTGACCCTCTAGCACACAGGTTTTATACTTGACTGCAGTGACACCAACTGAGCATTGGTGAAGTATCCATGCTTCTGGACAGTCAGTTGAATGTCTTCACAAATATACAAGGACACAGTCAGGTACCTGAACGTGACAGTAGCTGCTTGCTGCTACCTTTTAATATTGCATCTATTGAAAGGTAATTCAGCAAAAGGCTATAACTTACTTTCTTGCCTTGACAAAAAGTGCAATAATTCATATATTCTAGAATCTGGTTTGTATTACATTCCCATTTCAATGGCAGAATATGGAAAGCTCATCACTAGGCAACCAGTGCAATTAATTACCTTTATTACTATTATTAGTATCACTGTTATGACTGTTAATATGGTGAGTTTGCTAAACAGGCATCAAGGTAGAAAGTGCCTGTTTTCAGGGATAATCAGGAAATTTCAGTTACAAATGTAGCACTGTAGGCATGAAAGAGAAGCATAAATGATGGGCTCCTGTTATATACAATATTTAAACATAAACAACACTAAACATGAAATATAAGAGGAGAAACACTGCATTCTTAGCAAAGAAGCATAAAATAGCAGGTTCATTTTCACATGAGAATATAGCTAAATGAAAAATAACTGAATTTTTATGAACCCCCACAGGGCTTAGTGATTAAAAAACAGTGCAACTTCAGCATTGCAGGAACCAGGGATTCACACTTCTAAGTGGGACCCTGCTTCTTAGAGAAACTTGACCAAAAAGTGTAGACTTTTAGTCATACATTTACAAAGTAAGGTGGCAGATTCAGATACAGAGTCATGAAGGAAGACTTGTGCCAATGGAAATGGACAGTGAAGTGGAATTATCATCAGCAGAGCTTAAAAGGTTAAGCAAAAATCCTGGGGGGCAATGGCAAGCAGACCCTCGATTTATGTGTCGCAGAACTCAATTACAAGATGAACTCTGAAAGGTGTCATCTTAAGAAAATGCAGAAATCTGTAAAACAGGGTAAGTCACAGTAGGGTGAATCCTAGAATGCAAGCAAGAAATGTTGATACCTATTGTCACAAGCACATGTGTTGAGTCTTTCGGCTTCTCCCGGTTAGGGGTCGCCACAGTGGAACTCCGGTCCGCTAATGATCAGTATAAAATCAGTCTATATATTATCATTTCATTAACATAATCTACAAAATAGATATAAACAAAAAATCTGAAAAATCAGAAAAATGAGCTAGTACAAAATAAAATGAAATGAAATATACTTGAATGTGTTGTGAAAAAAGACAAAATGTTGATAACTAAAATAAACATATAAAAAACAAATGACATGCATATAATATAATTAACATGTTATTTCAGACTACGTGATTCTAATATGGGTTTGATTGTAATAAATTGATTCAGACCTGGTTCTTGATGTGCTTTTAGTTTTAAAATCCATTCCAATTCCACTTTTTCTAAGTAATTCATATTATTGCCTCCTCTCTTGTTAATGGGGATTATCTGGATTACCCTGAATCTAAAACTATGTCCTTTGAATGCTGAGCAATGCTTGGCTAAAGCATTGTTCACAACATATTCAAGTATATTTCATTTCATTTTATTTTGTACTAGCTCATTTTTCTGATTTTTCAGATTTTTTGTTTATATCTATTTTGTAGATTATGTTAATGAAATGATAATATATCGACTGATTTTTATTGATATATATCTCTTGCTATAGAGTTATATTTATCTATATTAAGATAATTGCTTAATTGTTTAATTGTTTAATTGAATGATAATTAATTATATCACACTATTTAAATGCAAGCAGATATTTTGTTTAATTAGATCTGATGAAGCGTACCAGACGAGTACGCGAAAGCGCTTATCTGTTTTTTATTCAATAAATCTTTTTTATGCTTTTTCTTTTTATTTTTATGATAGAAAATGTTATACACAGATTTGGTATAGTGGCATCCATTCTAGAAGTGTCACCATTGATTATCTACCTGTAAGAAAATGCTGTCTGTAAATTATGTCACAATGTCTCAGATATGATGTCCTTCTCAAAAGTGGTCAGGGTCTACACTACATACCCCATGATTAAACGGTGACATTTTTCATCCAGCACTAAAACTTCTTTGTCATCAGTGATGGGGTGCTCTTGGCCTTCGCCCTTGTGTGAACCAGATAGGATACAATTTGACCAGAGTACATGGTGACTAGTGACATATTCTTGGCATGTTCTAACCTCTCTGTCTTGTATATTATGCCTTTAAGGAAGTTATAGAGATGTGTTGGGGGCATTAACATTGCTGATTGTACACTGAGATGCTGTCATCTGTTACCTACATTATACTTTGTACCTATGCTTGGAGCATGCCCAAAGAAAATAGTGGACTGAATGAAGCCAGCACCATTCATGTGCTGCCATCCAGTGATTGTACATTGGCTGAGAATAAAGCAATGGACTTTGATAGACATGATGTGATACATAAATGATCATGTTATTGGCACACATATGCTGTGTGTGCTGCTGCAGATACTTTCATTGGAATCCCTATCAGATGATAGAAACCTCATATGACTGAAACTCATCTGACTGAGACCATAAGACTGAAATTTCAAAATACTGAAAAATCACTTGAATGAAACCCATAATACTGAAATCTTACAATGCTAAATTTCAACATACTGAATTGTAAAGTGGATGATATAAAACCAGAATAGGTGGTGGTCTACACCCCACACCTGCCCTAACTATATATACTAACTCCAGGATTGCACTACAGTGGGGAAAAGGGCATATATCATCTATTCTGGTTTTATATCGTCCACTTTACAATTCAGTATGTTGACATTTAGCATTGTAAGATTTCAGTGTTATGGGTTTCAGTCAAGTGTTGTTGTTTATCTTTCGGCTTTTTCCCAGTAAGGGGTCGCCACAGTGGAACTCCGATCTGTTAATGATTGGCAGTAGATTTTTTTTATGAAACGCTGAGGTGCCAGCTCGATGCCGAACCTTCAACGAAGGCACGCTCAGTCAAGTGATTTTTCAATATTTTGAAATTTCAGTCTTATGGTCTCAGTCAAATGGGATTCATAGGTTCATAGGTTCATAGGTTGGTACTGGGCTATCTGCCTGAAGGCATATATTAGCCCAGCCATGTTGTCTTGGTATTCACTGCCCCTTTAGTAGTTCCCTAGACCCTTGTACTAGCAGCTAGTACCCTTGGCCCCTATCTAGTAGTGCTGTTGGTGTGATCCCTGGTGTGAACTTTCTGTTACCCATCCACTCATCAAGGTTCCTCTTGAAGAGTGATAGTGAGGGGCTCTGTCTTATGTAGATCGGGACCCTGTTCCATAGTAAGGGAAGTCTCTGCGAAGGGAATCTATCCCTCCAGCATGTTCTATTCATTCTTGTGTTGAGGTTTATATCCCTAGAGCATGTAGCTCGAGTAGATTTGGTTTTGCTAAGATGGAGCATGTTCAACAATTCTGGGTTGGACATGGCTCTGTATGTTAGACAGAGATCGCCTCTGAAAAAGCGGTATGCAACAGAGAACAGTCTTAGCTTTTTCAATCGTGCTGCATAGGTCAGCTGTTTGAGGCCAGTAATCCTCTTGGTTAGGTACCTTTGTGGTCTCTCCAGCTGCTGGAGATGTCTAGCCAGGTACATTCCAATTGGTGCATTGTACTCAATAATGGGTCTGATGAGGGAAGAGTAGAGGGGCACCATTACATCCTTAGATCTTGATGCGAACCCTTTCGTGATCAGATGGGTCACATAGAAGGATTTTCTAACCACTTTGGCAACATGGTTATCAAAGGAAAGCTGACTATCTACTTGGGTCCCTAGATCCCTTATTTCTTCTTCAGATTTCAGGGGATTACCTCCTATGTTGTAGTTTGGGAGTACTCTGTTTTTTTCCAAAGGGGATTACTACGCATTTTTTTGCATTTAGCTTGAGACCATGGCTTTGACACCTGTATCAGTCTCATTTAGGCCCTTCTGGAGGATCTCCATGTCGGCCGGAGACTCTATTATAGCACCCAGTTTGCAGTCATCCGCAAACTTAGTCAGCCACAGCCCTTCCGTACTTGCCTGTACTTCTGAGAAGTATATGCCAAACAGGAGGGGCCCCAGGACAGAGCCCTGAGGCACACCACTCGTTACTGGTCATTCAGTCAAATGAAGTTTCTATCATCTGAAAGGGATCCTTTCATTGATCTGCAGCTGTCACATGGCTCAGTCTCTCAATCTCTCACCTTCATTTCTACATGGTATCATGTCTGTGAGCCACGGTAGTACAGCGGTAGTGTTGTTGCCTCACAGCAAGAGGTTCTCCTGTTCGATTCATGGCTGGAGTGCCTTCTGTGTGGAGTCTGCATGTCTTCCCCGCAGTTGAGTAGCCTCTGAAAGACATGCGTGAATAGGCGCACCTTCGCTGAAGGCTGGTCATTGGGCTGGCAACTTGGCATCATAAAAAAAAAATCTGACAATCATTAGCGGACCGGAGATCTGCTGTGGCAACCCCTAACCGGGAAAAGCCGAAAAGACAAACAACAACATGCTGATCCTGTCTGATTCTAAAAAAAAGAAAAAAAAAAAGTTAAGAAAAAGTCCTGCTATTCTTGTTAAGTTTTGAGCTACCTAGTCATATTTTTTTTTCTTTCTCATCATGCAGCCCAAATAATAGTTTTGATGCAGGAGTACAATGCTGCCATGCATGATTAGCTCTGATAAAGAAAAGTTCCAATAAGCATACTCTTTTGTGTTTTCAGTTGTAAGATGACAGCAGCTTAATTATTGGTAGCAAACAGCTTCAGGTGGTTGGATGTTTGCACACATTACAACAAGACAGCAGCAAGGAGGATATAATGGCACAGCGACACACCTGTCTTCCTTAAAGTTTTTTACTAGGCCTGCTGCCGCTGCTTGAAAAGAAGACCACATTGATTTCACTGTCTGGTATAAGAAAGTCTAGTGCTATATTTTATAACTACTCACACTTTATATTATTTCTGATATTGAGACTAGACCATAAATTTAGTTTCTTTTGTGCTATTACTCTGGATTCTGACTCTCTGCTGCATTACTTAAGGCATGCTGATGTTCCCAGTTTTGCAGAGTGCAGGCAGAAGGAACAGATCTCCTGTTCATGTATATTATTTCTTGTTATTTATCTGCTTCAGCTACTGTTTCCTTGATTTGCTTGTGGTCGCTTTCTTCTTATTGTAGTAAAAGCCATCATTCATTATGGTTTTCACTGGATGTTGTTTACAGTCTACTGCTGATGTATTGCTGCCTGTTTCCCTTTCTTTTTGCATTGGCATGTTTCCATGGAAAACTCAGTCCTGCTGACTCATTGACTCACACTCACGTTTATCTTGGGCCGTGCCTTTCGTTTCCTGCGTATTTGCTTTTAATGCCTCATGATAACTGGTTGCAATGGAATACAGTAGCAGAAAGGGCAGAGGTGATATAATTTTATTTATAAACAGTCAGTTGGAGTTTAAATATATCTCAGATATAATTGTTAAGAAGAAGACCTTCTATAATTTTAGTTCCCAGAAAGGAGAAGCTCATAAATGTGTTGTGAGCTGGAATTAAGCAAGCATTAGCCAGCAGCTTTCTTACAGTATTATACATGTCAGAGTAGTTAAAGTTTACAGGTGATAGTTGTTTTCAGTTTGATCTGATTAGCATTTGTCAAGATGGAGCTGGGACTCTACAGATAAGCAGAGGAAGAGAGAAAAAGAGAGAGAGAGAGACACAGTGAGAGATAGAGAGGGAGGAGCAACCCAATTAAATGTCTGAATGGATAGATATATTAGAACTGTTTGCATAAGAAAGCTTGAATTTGTTTGCAATGCATGTAGCAACAAGAAAAACTCATTACTAACCCCCCACAAGATCCAATCTTAGTATTTATGGGTGCTAGACACCTGCCCACTTTGTAGACTGCATCTTGAGCTAGGTGTAACAGACGAAAGTGACAGCCATCAAAGAACAGTGGCAGAAGGTAAAACAGCTTTTAAAAAAAAGTGTCTGATACTTTGCTTTGCCACACATACACAGCATTGTGTGGCTGGACAACGTATCTCATGGATTTTACAGCCATTAGTTCTGCAGAGTGGCACTTCATTTCTGCCTGATGTTTGTCTGACACTGCTAAGAGTTTTGCAAGTTCTCAAATTCTTGCCTCCAAGAATCAAGGCATATCCTGAAATAATCATGCCCAGGCACACTTTTTAAAATATTAGTAGCATTAACTTGAGAAGAGGATGGAGCAGGAGAATGTGAATTAACATACATTTTCTAAACAAAAACATGCCTATATTCTAAATTAATGTTATTAATTGTTATTAAGTATAATCTATCATCCTTTCTCTCCAGATTGCCAGTTTTAGTAGAGATTACAGGCATTCCCTGGGTTAAGGATGAGATTCATTTTTTAGTCTGTCCGTAAGTCAGATTTGTATGCTAACTGAAACACGTACATATTGTTCTTAACAAATGTCACTTTGTCAAATGTTTGCCTCAGTCTAGTATTCATTTTACTTTTCTTTGCATATAAAACACTTTAGAAACACTTAAAATACTGTAGCTATGCTTCCTTACTTCCTATCAACAAAGCTGGTTTAAGGCATCTTATTTTTAAATGCAGTGTTTATGATGACGTTTTCACAAACACGCCACACGCATGCACACGCGCACACACACACACACACACACACACACACACACACACACACACACACACACACACACACACACACACACACACACACACACAACACACAACACACAACACACACACACACAAACCATACCTCTCAATTGTATAGATTTTCACTTCATATTTTTGGTCCATTTTTTATAAAATTGTGGTTGTTTAGCAAAAGCAGTGGCAAATCATTAAAGACTGAAGTTACAAAATAATGACAGACATTTGAGTTTCAGAATTCATATCTTTCAGAAAATTCATGCTAATGTAAAACCTGTTACTCTATCAACTTTCTAAGTTTGTAAGAGCAATATATATTAAAAGTATCCCTATTTTCGGGCATTTGTCCCACTTTTATTTATAGATTTTCCAGATTTCTTGTTGTAAGAGGTTTAGACATGTGACACATGTGCGACACACACACACACACACACACACACACACACACACACACACACAGTCACTTCCTCATTCATCCCTGCATTCACTCACACATTGCTCTAATTCTTCACTCTCTCTCTCTCTCTCTCTCACACACACAGTCACTTCTTCATTCATACCTACATTCTCTCACAGACAGTCTCTTCCTCATTCATACATGCATTCACTCACACATTGCTCTCACTCTCTTTTGATCTCACACACACACACACACACACACACACACACACACACACACACACACACACACACACACACACACACACTTGGGCAACTTTAATAATTTTAATTTTTTTCACATTATTTCTGACATTGTGGCAGCCTATTCGTGTCTATGGGCTGTCTGCATGTCAGATCTCTATAAATTGGGGACTGGCTGTAGTGAGGACATAGCAAAATTTTGAGCAAAAATCACAGACATCCATGAAAATCAGGGAAAGTTGAAAGGTATGCTTTACTGGCTTTCAAAGGCTTTGAAGGCCTGTAAAATGGTGTTTCTACACTTTCTGTAACTGGTAGCACATGTAGCAGATAAAGCTTCATGCAATACTGACTAGGACTATGCTCATAACTAGCTTTATGTGTTCTCGGCACGGAAGCCAATATGCATTTTTTGAGCTTTGCTCTCTAGGTGAATTTCTTGGCATTCATGTCACAAGCATATAATATGAGAGTCAGTCATAAGCATAAACTGAAATTAAACTGTGTAGTCATATTTCTGTAGCAATTGACAAGGGTGAACTTCGGACTTTAGTACTACAATGAAGGCTGCTCTCATAATGATATCTATTGAAATATGAACATGTAACATGAGAAAAAAGTGATCAGCATATCTGAAAATTTTGTAAAGAAGCTGAGCATGAAATTCATTATAATATCAATACCTTGAATTACAATGCTAAACTGACCAAAAGAGAAATTCTTTCTGGAATGTGGGATGGCCTGTTGGTGCAGAGGCAGGGTGCTCATCTTTGTTGCTAGCAACTCAGGTTCAGGGAAGGAGCTGAAAGGCTCTGCTAAGTGGGATAAGATGGTGTAGCACATTCTTCAGGAACTTTGTAATTTTTTTATTGTTTGCTTGCAGATATATGAGTGGCCTTTAAAAAGAATTTGACATGTAACCAGCAGGTATTACTCTGCAGGCTGCTACAATGGCTATGGTCCATAGCTATGATAGAGATACTGTTTCAGCAACATGGAGCTACCCTAAAAAGTGCAGTGAAACTTCCATAGTAATTGCTGAAAACATTGGATTATACACTTAACCAAGACTGATACTTATGCAAAAAGAGAAGATTTTTAATAAGTAAAATTCAGTTAGCCGTTAACTACTGCTATCCAAAAGTCCTTATGGAGTCTGACAATGGCTTCATCTTTATTAATATATCACTCCTCAACTGTTGTCTGGATACACTTTTGCATAACACTCTGTATTTGAATGGTACATTTTGCAGATCTTGCTTCATCTTCAGCAATTATAAGGCCTCTGTCTTGCTTTTACACCACCAATTAAGTTAATGTAAATTCAGGAAAGCAGCACAATAAACTATAACAGTGCTATGACACAAGTAGAAAGGTGTGTAGATACATTCTGCAGACAACAGGTATACAGGGTGCCCGTAGGATTTTTTGCAGGGGGTGCAAACCCAGAGCTCCCCCACTCAGCCTCCCCCCACACAGCCATTCCAGTGACCCATTACTTGGCAATTTCTCCCCAGTTGCCATAAACACTTTTCAAAACTCTCAGTGTGCATACTGTTCTATGCTTTATTTCTACAATGATTACAAATATTTGGATTTAATTTACAACTTTTATTTCAAATTGTATATTGCAAACCCTGATAAACTGCTAGGCATTTGCTAAACAAAGCAATAATCTTACAATGAAAACAAACTTAGAATTAAAACTTCTCTACTTTTGAAACTCACATTCACTGAAACAGCATTGAAACCCACGTTCAAAGAAAATGCATCTGGCCGGTGGTGGGCTAAGTTTACCTTTGGGCTGTTTTCAAATCATACGCTCCTTGCACACATTTTTAGGACAATGCAAAAGTTCTTTTATTTACCTTCCTGATTCTGTTAATTATAATATATAATAATTGAATTATATCCCTTGTATAATACAGCACCACTTATTAGAGTGTGTTTTAAATTTATAGTTTTGAATATTTTTCCAGTAAGCAATGAAATAAAACATATGAACCAATAATGACAAACTGCTCAATTCAGAACATTTCAACCATAAAAGGCTACTCAAATGTTTGTCATTACACTCCACCAATATCACTCAATATGCACAATCTCTGCAGTATATATTTTTTGGCTTTATAATTTGCACATTCCTCACATCTGTGTTGAAACTGTTTTGCCCACCTCCCCTCCCAGTTATTGGTTGTAGTTTAAATTTGGTGGCTTTTGCAGTGCCCGACCCACTGTAGATTTGATCTAAGACACTCCCCCAGGCCCATCTCTTTACCGCATTCTACCTAATTAACCCTTTCTGCACTTGCTTTTAGTCCTTTTTAATTTAATTACATTTTTTTCAAATTGTGTGTGGACTAATATTGCTACATATTCAAGTGTGCCAGCTTGCACTGCATGAGAATTGTATTTACTACTGCTTTTGCTACTTTTCTGAAAAAAAAAATTCATCTGCTTTTACTGTACTTGTGTTTCTTCCTACTTTATTTTGTTTTTGCGTCATCTTAAAAGTACTCAATTGTATTTATTACTGCTTGGTGTAACTCATTCTAAGCCTTTTAGTTTCAACACTTGGGATTCAGACCAGTTGTTTTACATTAAGAGGGTTTGTGGTCTGCACTGTAGTGGCAGAACAGGTAGCTTACATCCTTCTAAGTTGGGAACTGCTGATTGAGGGCTTAGTGTCTGTTATTCTAAAAGTGTATTCATTCTGGTTTAAGCACTTGGGCTTTCAGGCCAGTTATTTTACATTAGGAGGGTTTGTGGTCTGCACTCTTTTGGGAGGAGAGGCTGGACTCTGCCCTTCTGAGCTGGGAATTTCTGGTTGAAGGCTTATAGTGCATGCATATCTGAACTGCTTCTTACTGAAATTGGTACACCTTGTTTGCTGTAGCATAGACTAGATCCAGGCCTGCTGAATCTTGCTTTGTTTGTATAACTTGAGCACTAATCCAGGCATTCTTTAAAGTATTCAATTGTATTTATTACTGCTTGGTAGTAACTTGATTAAAGTGTAGCTATCATTCTAAGTCTTTTGGATTAAGCACTTGGGCTTCAGACCAGTTGTTTTACATTAGGAAGGTTTGTGGCATGCACTGTGGTGGCAGGACAGGTAGCTTTCATCCTTCTAAGTTGGGAACTGCTGATTGAGAGCTCAGTGTCTGTTATTCCTAAAGTGTATTAGTTCTGGTTTATGCACTTGGGCTTCAGGCCAGTTATTTTACATTAAGAAGTTTCGTGGTCTGCACTCTTGTGGGAGGAGAGGCTGGACTCTGCCCTTCTGAGCTGGCAATTTCTGGTTAAAGGTTTATAGTGCCTGCATATTTGAACTGTTTCTTACTGAAATTGGTACACCTTGTTTGCTGTAGCATAGACTAGATCCAGGCCTGCTGAATCTAGCTTTGTTTGTATGCTTGTTGTTTGTTTGCTTGTTATTTCCCTGGAACGCTAATTCCACCTAAAACGTGGCTTCTCAGTGCTTCTGTGGATCCCTAGTGATATCTGCATTGCTTACTGTACTTATTTCCTTGTTTCACTTGAAAGAAAGTTACTGTTTGTCATTTTTGCATTTAAGTTACCTGTAACACATTGCACTTAAGTTACCTGGCACTTGCTCACTAAAGCAATTATATAAGGTCAGCACTAAAAATTAAAAGCACTACACCCTTACTCCCCATTGGCCCTTGTTTTCAATTATAAAGGAATTCCCAATATTACTCTAACATGTCCAAAGGTCAGTTGTCAATCTCCTCTCCGGTCCAGCTGGTGAACCTGGGAATCTTGAGGCAATGTTACAACTGCCTCATGTACACAGACAACCCTCTCCTCCTCCCAACAAATTCCAACACATGTGAGAGATGCAACCATATAGCCAAACTGGAGGCTAAGCTCTCTCAACTCAGTACTGGCATAACCAGTCAGGAGGAGAAGGAAACCACACTCACTACAATTCCAGTCTCACATAGACCTACCACGACAGCAAACCAAACACATAATCACACAAAAACATACTCAGAGGCTCTAAATAAAGATCTGCCTAAGCAGCAAAGACCTCCAAAGCAGACACCCAAGCAACCGCTACCCCAAAACAAAACACGTGCAACACATATCTCACAAAGCCAGTGTGCCGAACAGTCACATCCCTTAAGGCTAAACAACACACCTGATACACTTGTAATAGGTGACTCTATCGTCAGGCACACTGACGTCCCACTCAAAAGGCTGAACAAGGAGAAGGTCACAGTGGGCAGCCTGTCGGGCACTAGGATCCGCCACATAACACAAGCACTCAGGTCACTCCAAGGCAAGTACAAATATGACTCAGTCATTGTCCATGCTGGTGTGAATGACCTGAGACGTACCTCCCTGGACTACATGAAAAGAGACAGAGGAGCTCTCTGAGCATGTAGCCCAGGCCGGTATGACCCTGACCTTGAGTAGCATCTTACCCTCACCAAGAATGATGCCACAATATGAAGACAAGATGATCAGTTTCAACAATTGGCTTAAGTACTGGTGTCATTCAAAGGGGATCCAATGCCTGTCAGCCTGGGATGATATGCTCGACAAGCCATGATGCTTCGCTAGGGACGGCTTGCACCTGTCACCCCTGGGCTTTCGGATATTGGCAAAGGCTCTTGCTACCCCATAGTGCCTTTTTTAGGCAAGGCTCAAAAGACAAACCCACCTCCATAGGTATCACAAGGGATAAGAAACTAAGAGTAATGCTACTCAACCCCAGAAGTTTAAACCTCAAGATGCACGCACTTGAAACTCTCCTTAGCATGGGGAACATCGATATCTATGCAGTAACAGAAACCTGGTTCAGGGCTCCCGAGAGCACCCCAGCACTACCAGGTTATACCTCATACCATGCTTTTCAGCCCCAAAACTTGGACTGAACCACAAAAGGAGGGGGAGTATCGATATTCATCAAAGATACCCACACCTCCAGGTTGGTGGCAAAGCACGAAGCATCAGAGACTATTCATGTGCAACTAACAGTGGGTAAAACTGCCTTCCAGTTTATAGCCTGCTACAGACCACCCTCCCAAACCCAGGAACCCCACTCGGCCTTCCTGAGAACACTGGAAAATATGAAGGTCTCTCCAAACACCATTATATTGGGCGACTTCAACTACCCAAACATAGACTGGGAGCATTACTCTAGCTCCAACACCCTAGCCCAAAGGTTCCTAGAATTCATAAACTCAAATGCTATGGAACAACTTGTTACCACTCCCATAAGAGGGGAAAACATACTGGACCTGATCATCACCAACATGGGGACTCTATGCTCCAGACCAGAAGTGTATCCCTCACTGGTAAGATCAGACCATAAACTGATCTCACTGGATATTCACATCCCGACCCCACCCCTGCCCAGAAAACCACAGTGAAAAACTTCTCTAAAGCAAATTTCACACTCCTCAAAACCGAGGTGCATTCCTTCAAAGCCCCCGGGCCTGTGGAAAATACGGCCCAGACCGCAGAATCCTTTATAAATGCATTCTATGAACACCTTCAGGAATGCATGGATCATGCAATCCCAAATAAAACCAAGACCCAATCCTCCAAAGGCAGACGTCCTGTCTGGTGGACCCCAGCCATAAACAAACTATACAATAGAAGGAGGAAGCTACTACATGATAGAGAAAAATCCCAAAAAGGGAAGGCATCTCTGATCAGTATTAGCAAAAAACTAAGGGCACTCATAAAATCATCTAAGGCCAGCTTCGAGAGAAAAATTGCAGAAGACACTAAGGATAATCACAAGGCTTTCTTTAGTTATGTTAGGAACCTGGGTGGGAATTCCCAGATATGCTCAGAATTAGTCCAAAATGACAAAAAATACACCAAACCCACAGAAATTGCCAACATCCTAGCTGACAGGTTCAGCACAAACTCCCCCCCCCTCCTTACCAAAAGGGCAAACATCTATCCCAGCAGAGTGCTGCCCCCTGACATCTCAGATGATCAGGTAAGAGCCGCCCTCTCCAAAGCAAAAAACACAGCATCAGTGGGACCAGACAGTGTCCCGGGCTGCGTCCTACATGAACTCCAAGAAGAGCTAAACCCAAACATAAAACTACTGTTCAATCACAGCCTTACTACAGGATATGTACCCAAAGAGTGGCGTACAGCAACAGTGGTCCCTCTCCACAAAGGTGGTGCCTCAATGGACCCTAGAAACTATCGCCCCATAAGCCTGACTAGCTTGGTCTGCAAAGCTATGGAAAGGATCATCATGGACCTCATAAATAAAGATATTGGGGACCAACAGACACTGGATCCTACCAAGTTCAGCTTTGTTAAGGGCAGATCCTGCCTCTTAAACCTGGTCGACTTCTTTGAAACAGTCACCAAGGCCATTGACGAAGGGAAGGTGGTCCACACAGCTTACCTGGACCTCACAAAAGCCTTCGATACAATACCCCACTCAGGCATTATAGATAAGCTCACCAGCTTAAATATAATGTCACTAGATGGGTTGCAAACTGGCTCAAGGACAGAGCCCACATGGTTAGAATTGCTGGAGCCATGTCAGACTCCAAACTGGTTACAAGTGGCGTCCCACAAGGCTCAGTCCTGGGACTTCTCTTATTCGGTATATATTTCTCGGAGGTACAGGCCAACACAGAAGGACTGTGGCTGACCAAGTTCGTAGATGACTGCAAACTGGGTGCCATAATCAACTTTCCAGCTGACACAAGCATCCTCCAAAAGGGCCTCATAGAAACAGACAACTGGTGCCAGAGCCATGGCTTCAAGCTAAACACCAAAAAGTGCATAGTCATCCCCTTTGGCAAAAACAAAGTGCCCACAAATTACCACATAGGTGGTAATCCATTAAATACAGAAGAAGTAATTAGGGACCTGGGGACCCAAGTTGATAGCAATCTCTCATTTAACAACCACGTGGCCAAAGTGGTTAGAAAAACATTTTATATAGCCCACCTCATCATGAAGGGATTCACATCTAGATTAGGGGAGGTCATCGTGCCTCTTTACTCATCCCTCATCAGGCCCATAATTGAGTACAATGCCACTTTTGGGATGTACCTTACCAAACACCTGCAGCAACTGGAAATACCCCAAAAGTACCTCACCAAGAGGATCAAAGGGCTCAAACAGATGCCATATGCTGCCCAGTTAAAGAAACTCCAGCTCTACTCAGTGGCATACCACCTGCTCAGAGGCGACCTGTGCCTGATGTATAAAGCCATGTCCAACCCGGAATTAAGGGACATGCTGCACCTCAAAAAATCCAAATCCCATCAAGCTACACGCTCGAGAGACTTGAACCTCAGCACTGAAATAAATAGGACATGCTGGAGGGGCAGATTCATAACCCAGAGGCTCCCTTCACTCTGGAATAAAATCCCAGTCCAGGTTAGGCAAAGTCCCTCATTGACTCTCTTCAAGAGGAATCTTGATGAGTGGTTGGGAGATCGTAGGTTTACCCCGGGTATCACTTCTGTGTCACCGTTAGACAGAGGCACAGTATACTAACCTCGAAAAAGGGCATAGCAAAATTAATTTAAAATGGGTGGTGAAAGCCAAACATACTCTGGCTAGGCTTATAAATGCCCTAGGGCAGATAGCCTAGTATGAACCTATGAACCTATAAGTTAAAGTCATCTGAATAATTCCACATTAAAGAAATCTGAAACTAATAAAGAGGTTGTTGCTAGAAAACAACTTTATATTTCAGTGTTTCATCTACAAATTCAGTGCCTGCTGCCCTTGTAGAATAAATTGCCTATGTTACATTAAAAAATGGTAAGCTGGCATATTGCAATAGGGAATGGGTGGCAAGCTGAAAACAGGTTCATAGTTACTAGGCATCTCATCCAAAGGAGGACATACTCAGGACTGTAGCACCACACCCCCTTAAAATACAAATCTACATGCTGTAGGAGTAGAGCCCACTACATCAAGATGCAAGTATGCTACCCTCTGTGCTACTAATACTGCTTTAAAATTCTATACCACGATACCATTTGCTAAACAAAGCAGTTGCACATTTTAAGCAGACTTAGCATGAGCAGCGGTAATCTTTTCTCCACTTGAAGCTCACAATTCCTTGAAAATGCAATTGAAAATAAATTCCACCTGCTAACTCTAACTAGGGCATTTCACTCTCTCTCTCACACACACACACACACACACACACACACACACACACACACACACACACACACACACACACACACACACACACACACACCATATCTCTCAATCTCTTAGCACAAGAAATCTGGAGAAAGCCTGTTATAATATTGGGGACAAAGGCCCAATACTAGGGACACATTTAGAAAGTTGCTAGAATAACAGGGTTTGTGTTAGAATGCATTTTCTGAAGGATATGAGGTCTGAAACTCTAATGAAT
Organism: Protopterus annectens; assembly: GCF_019279795.1. NCBI lineage: Eukaryota > Metazoa > Chordata > Ceratodontiformes > Protopteridae > Protopterus > Protopterus annectens. Next base: position 1,328,387,140 of record NC_056728.1, read on the forward strand.
GTCATTCTTTAGTAACTTTAATCCCTAGCCCATCCTAGTGATTTGTCAAAAGAAAAAAAAAACAGAATTTTTATGAGGAACAGACCAAAAATATAAGGCAAAAGTCTGGACATTCTGTGAAAATCTGTCCAGTTGAGAGGTATGACACACACCTCCATCCCCCACCTTCTTAGAAAGTGGACAGAACAACAAGGTTTGCATTAGTATGCATTTTCTGAGGATATGAAGTCTAACACTCAAATGTATGTCATTATTTTCTGACTTCTGTCCTTAATGATTTGCCAGAAAAATAATTTTATGAGAAACAAATTGAAAATATGAGGTACAAAATTTGGATAATTGCGAGGTATGAACCCCCCCCCACACACTCCTACCCCCTCTTACTTACACACAAACACACACCCCTACCTCCCTCTTATGCACACACACACACACATACACATACACACTCATACCTGTACCTACCTACTTTTTACATACACACATACACATCTCTACCTTCCTACTTTTTACAGCCACACACCCCTACCTATTTCTTACACACACCTCTTAAAACACATATACATGCACACCTACCTCTCATTTGTACATTAGTCTGCTGTCCAAATGTCTTCTGGAATTCAAATTCTGCATGGGCGTGGAAGATGAAGACATAAACCATCAGTCACACAGGTGGAGAAACGTCTGTGTGACTGGATGCAAAGGGTGGTCTTAAAGAAGAACACCCTTAAGAAAAAAAAAATATTTAATTAAAAGAAGACGACTCTCCCAGCCAGCTGATTCCAGAGGAGTGCAAGTGTACTCCCTTGCACCTGCCTGTGGACATCCTTGCAGACACGTACTTCACAGCTGGTTGCTAAAAAAGATTGCAGAATTTCTGTGAATGATAGATATTTAATGTTATGTCAAATGAACGGTATTATATTCAGTGGGAAGCTATTGACAACAGCTAAGTTCACAATATATCTGAACTACACTGCAAAACTAGATATATTGTTGCAAAGATACCCAGAGTACATACCTCAGAATGTCCTGTGTTTTTCTGGCTAAATAAAAATGAGTTAATTAAGTAACTTAGTCAACAGATCCAATATAAAATTTTGACTTGGGTGAAAACAGTTACATTTTTTAGACTAATAGCTGATACTAAACTGATACTTCAAGAAGGGTCAAACAATAGCAGTAGTGTGGTATCTCTAAACAGGTAACAAGTGATCTGTGGAACTATAAGATGATTTCATGGAATTTGGGAAACTTTTGACAATACATATCAAGTAGTTGCAGATTTGTTCCTACACCTTTGAAATTGATCACTAACATGTGAGAGGGCACAGCTATGGCTGAGGTAGTAATATGAGCTGTACGTTCAACAAGGCGCAGCTAAGGGTGCAGATCATTGTTCCCAAAGGAACATACATTGACTGCAAGGCATATACCATGAAAGTAATTGCTAATGCATATAAATGCATGGCATTTCTATATACTTGACACCAGCGGAAAGCTCATTATTATAGTAATATTGCCAGTTAAACAGAACAACATTTATTTGTTAGAACTGTATGAAATTGCAACATATACTGATTGACTCTGAAAGCAACATTCTAAACCATATCTGTATGAATATTGACATCAGGGATGAGCCAGATGGATGTATTTCAGAGCTTCTGAGTGAAATAAATTGTCCTTGTAAGTAAATGGAGACGACTGCCAAATGTGATGATAATGTGATGGTGATGATGCCAGCATCAGACGTCATTGAATTGTATGCTCATTGTGGACATGTAATGGAACTCACAAATCCTCTGTATGTATACTTTCAATGTTAGAGTGTTTATTTAACAAAGGCAACAGAGGCCAACATTGTTGTAAAGGCTCTTTTACAGACTAGTGAAACGCAGTCACTCCATAGCTACAGCTATCAAAAATCATTAAGGTGTCGTTTACAGACAAGACTGTATACTAGTCATGCATTTTCTAACTTGTGAAGATGTTAAACAACTTACAAATTATGTTACAGTCAAACATAACTGATCATCACTGAATTCAGTGTATTACTATCATTGAAACAGTTTTATTCTATTCATAGAGCATCTAATTGTAGAATTGCAAGCTCATCTGCTGAAATGCTGACAACATTACCTTGCAAACTGATTATTATCATGTAAACTACTGGCTATGGACAGTGATGAAATGCTGAGTGTTGCAAACAGTGCATGCAAGGCTTGACCTCTCAAGTGCAGAATAAAAAAGGAAAAATGCCAAGCTAGTAAATAGAAAACACCGGTACATGAGGATAATATTCTTATTCGATCAAGCTTCTGATAAATAGTTTATATAGCCATAAGGTTACAGCTGACTGTATGGTTAACATGCTGGTTATTTAAAAGGAATCATATCACTTCTGTGCTTCAGGGTTTTTGTGCAGAGACATTTTAAAGTAGAGCTGCACTGATGGAAGTCTGTATATATATATATATATATATATATATATATATATATATATATATATATATATATATATATATATATATATATGTGTATGTGTGTGTGTGTGTGTGTCTGTCCGTATGTGTGTTTGTGTGAGTATGGACAATTAAAGCAGATTCTCTGCACAGAATACAAGCAAACTGACAGTATTATAGGTAACTAATAATACTGGTAGTGATGACTGTGCTATGCGCTAAAACTCACATTTCCATGAAAATGACATGTTTTCTCAATAGTCAGACAGTACAAACTGGGGATTTACTGACATTTTCCCCTGAAAAATGTAAAATCATGGGTCCTGCAGATGGCTATCCTGAAATTATCTGAAGTAAGTGGTGCTTGAAGTCCTTGACTTTTTTCACATGCTTATCCTCACCATCACATCAGTGAATGTATTTACAGCACATTGTGAAATATTAATACCTGGCTGATGAACACTATTCATGAAAGTAGGCTCACTGACTTGCCACTAATGCATAGATGTATATAAGGAGTGCAATTTGATATGTAACAAGCAATAATTGTTTGTGGTGCCTAAAATGTAACTGGATAAGTTGTCTTCCAAGGTGATTTCTGTAATGAATCACCGATGTGCCAATGTAATATGCTGTCAGTCATGTAATTTGATATATTAAGGTTTTTCATGCTTGTGTTGTACATTTACTAAAGTAGTAAGCTACTCGTACCTTATGGCCTGGTGAATTACTTGTAACCAAAATATACATATAGCTTATCTTGGTCCTATACACTACAATATCTAAAGAAAATTACAAAAAAGTTAACTTGCAAGTGTGCTGCCTTCACTATTGTAGTGATCTGTGTGTACCTCTGGATTATTGTGTGTGGCATACATAGTGTTTTTGCTGACAGTTTTCTTTCTTTTTAACAGCATACATTGCAAAAAGGATAGCTGTTAATTTGGGGATGCCATGGTGGTTAAGGTGTTTACTTCACAAATACAAGGTGCAGGGTTTGGTTCTCATCTTTGAAGGGAAAGCAACCTATAAGGACAATTAGCCTAATGCTTGCCTTTAGTTATCATATTTTGGTGCAGTCAGCTGATTTTTGGGGCCATATTGTTGGTTGTCAATTTAGCAGTAGGAACTGTGTTTAACAATATTTGCTTGTGTTACATACGTTGAGCTCACAGCTTCCTGATAATTTAACAACTATAAGGAAATGATATGTTAGCTGATTTATACTGTAACTATGAATGCATTGCCACCACTAATATTATCTTTTATCATGCTATGCTATAGTAATATCCACTAGCAAATACCTGCTGGAAAGCACTAGGAAGCCTTAAACTGATACAGGCACTCAACTCTCCTTGTTAATAAGGAGAAATTAATAGTAGGCGTTAAACAGCCTATAATTGCAAAGTACCTTGCTAAGGTAAGGCAAAACAGCATCTGTACTTTACAAAAAAAAAAAAAAAAGCACCAAACCAGGCATGTCCAAGGGTCAGCTTCCGGTGAATTCTCCTGTCCACCTGGTGAATCTGGGCATACTGGGGCAATGCAGCAATTGCCTCATGTACACAGACAACCCTCTTCTCCTACCACCCAACACTACAACCTGTGAGAGATGCACTTACATAGCCAAAATGGAAGCAAAGCTCTCTCCACCCAAGATTGTGCTAGACAGTCAAGAGGAGAAGGTTAACACCCACACTACACCTCAAGCAACACATAGCCTTTCTAAACCCACACCACCAACACCCACATATAGCAACACTAAATCCACATATGCAGAGGCCCTTAACTGTAACCTGCCCAAGCAACAAGGACATCTGAAGATGAAATGCAAACAAACACCAATCACAACCAAAGTGTCACATAGTTCACAACACCAGTGTGTCACCCAGCAACAGCCCCCAAGGCAAGACAAGTCATAGGTGACTCTATAGTCCGGCACACTGATGTCCCTCTCACCATGCTGAACAAGGAGAAAATTACAGTCAGCTGCCTGTCGGGTGCCAGGATCCACCACATAACGCATGCACTCAAGTCACTTCACAACAAGTACAAATATGACTCTGTCATTGTCCATGTTGGGTGAATGACTTGAGATGTACCTCCCTGAACTACATGAAAAGAGACATGGAAGAGCTCTCAGATCATATGGCCCAAGCAGGTATGACCCTAGCCCTGAGAAGCATCCTGCCTTCGCCCAGAATGATACCACAATATAAGGACAAAATGATTGACTTCAACAATTGGCTAAGCTTCTGGTGTCATTCAAAGGGGATCCAGTATCTGTCTGCCTGGGACAACATGATTGACAGACCATGATGCTTTGCCAGAGATGGTCTGCACCTGTCACCCCTGGGATTCAGGTTACTGGCTAAGGTTCTTGCCACACCTATAGTGCCTTTTTTAGGCAAAGTTCAAAGGACAAAACCACCACCATAACAGGTACAAGCATGCAAAATCTGAAGGTAATGCTACTCAATGCTAGAAGTCCAAACCTCAAAATGCACTCTCTCAAGGCACTCCTAAAAATGGAGAACATCGATATATGTGCAGTAACTGAGACCTGGTTCAAGGCTCCAGAGAGCACCCCTGCAATACCAGGCTACAACTCTTGCCACACTTTTCGGCCACCAAAGCAGGACCAAAACACTAAAGGTGGAGGAGTGTTAATATTCACCAAGGATATTCACACCACCATGCTAGTTGCCCAACACAATGCGTCTGAAATTCTCCAGGTACAACTAACACTAGGTAAGACTGCAATCCAAATTGTAGCTTGCTACAGATCCCCCACCATACCCCAAGATTCTCACTACACCTTTCTAAACATACTGGAAAATATTAAGATAGAACCAAACACCCTAATACTGGGTGATTTTAACTACCCTGCCATTAACTGGGAAAACTACTCATGTACCAACACCTTTGCCCAACGGATCTTGGAATTCATAAATTCCAACGCCCTGGATCAACTAATCCGTAGTCCCACCAGGGGCTCCAGTATCCTAGACCTGGTCATTACCAACATGGGAAATCAATGCTCCACACCTATAGTCACCCCCTCATTAGTCAGGTCTGACCATAAGCTAATCACCATTAACATCCACATCCCATCCCCAACCCCCAGTAAGGAAACCTCCATAAAAAACTTTTCCAAAGCCAACTTCATGCTACTCAAGTCAGAAGTGACAAACTTCATGACACCCATGCAGACAGGAACTGAAAGTTCAACTGCTGAATCCTACACTAAGGCACTGTACAAGCACATCCACTCATGCATGAATCATGCCATCCCAAACAGAACCAAGATGCTCTCATCCAAAAAAAGGAAGCCAATCTGGTGGTCCCCTGCCATAAACAAACTTTACAACAAAAGGAAGAAACTGTTGCAGAAAAGAGGAAAATCCCAGGATGTAAAAAACTTCCTTACCAGCCTCAGTAAGAAACTGAGATCCCTCATAAAATCCTCCAAAGCTAGTTATGAAAATAAAATTGCCATAGATTCCAAAGACAACCACAAGGCATTCTATAACTATGTCAAGAATCTAAATGTTAATGCTCAGATCTGCTCTGAGCTAAAACAGAATGGCATTAAATATACCGATCCCAAGGATATTGCCAATATTCTGGCAGATCGATTCAGTGCCAACTTCACCCCCATCTCACCCCCTAAATGGCCCATCTCAATACCGGAAGATTGCCAAATTCCGGTAATAATGGCCATACAGGTAAAAAACACACTCTCCAAAGCTAAGAATACAGCATCCATGGGACCAGATGACATCCCGGGCTGTGTACTACATGAACTACAATATGAACTGGCACCTCACCTAAGTGTCATGTTTAATCATAGCCTCACCTCAGGTTTCATGCCTACTGAGTGGCGCAGAGCTACATTTATCCCGCTCCACAAGGGGGGATCCACCTTTGATCCCGGAAACTACCGTCCCATCAGTCTGACAAGCTTTATCTGCAAGGCCATGGAGTGTATTATCATAGAACTTATAAACAAAGACATTGGCAACCTTCAAACACTGGACCCCACCCAGTTTAGGTTCGTGAAGGGCCGATCTTGTCTCCTGAACCTGATTGACTTCTTCGAATCAGTCTCCAGAGCCATGGACAAGGGTAAGGTGGTCCACACAGCCTATCTAGACCTTGCCAAGGCCTTTGACACCATCCCCCACTCTGGAATCATAGATAAACTTACTAAGCTGGGCATTAATCCCTACATCACCCAATGGGTTGCTAACTGGCTTACTGATAGAACCCACACTGTAAAAGTAGCTGACTCCAAATCTAGCTCCAGACAAGTGACAAATGGAGTACCTCAGGGTTCAGTCCTGGGACTGCTCTTGTTTGGCATCTACTTCTCAGAGGTACAGGCCAACACTAAGGGACTCTGGATAACAAAGTTCGCAGATGACTGCAAACTGGGAGCCATTATTGAATCCCTAAATGATGTGGATACTCTACAAAAGGGCCTTACAGGAAACAGATGCTTGGTGCCAGAGCCATGGGCTCAAGCTCAGTGCCAAGAAATTTATAGTTATCCCCTTTGGGAAAAAACATGTATCCGTAAATTACCATATAGGTGGCAGTACACTAAACACCGAAAGTGTGATAAGAGACTTAGGGACACAGGTGGACAGTGGTCTCACCTTCGATAACCACATCACCACAACAGTCAGGAAATCCTTCTATGTGGCACACCTCATCACTAAGGGCTTTTTATCCAGAAAAAAGGAGGTCATTGTCCAACTGTACTCATCCCTCATTAGACCCATTATAGAATACAATGCCCCATTTGGTATGTACCTCTCAAGACATCTGCAACAACTGGAAAGGCCACAGAAATACCTCACTAAAAGAATCACAGGCCTAAAGCAGATGCTCTACGCTGACCGCCTTAAAAAACTCCAGCTATTCTCTGTTGCATATCGTCTACTCAGAGGCGATCTCTGCTTAACATACAAGGCCATGTCAAACCCAGAGCTGCTGGACATGCTACACCTAAAGAAATCCCAATCCCTCAGAGCCACACGCTTCAGGGATCTAAACCTTGTCATCACAATAAACAAAACATGTTGGAGGGATAGGTTCCTGACCCAGAGACTCCCCAGACTCTGGAATAGATTGCCCATACATGTCAAGTAGAGTGCCTCTTTGTCCCTCTTTAAAAGGAACCTTGACGATTGGATGGGAGAAAGAAAATTCATCCCGGGGATCACGTCAGTCACCATGCTAGGCAGGGGTCCAGGGAAGTAAATAGTGTGGGAAGTAAATAGTGTGGGAAGAAATAGCCAGGGAAGTGTTATGGCTAAGCTTGTATAGGCCCTAGGGCTGATATCCTAGTACCAACCTATGAACCTATGAACCTAATCATTTCTTACCAAAGGGCTGCAGTGTTAAAGTGCTACTGTAGCATTTGGCTATAGTTCTAATTCACATGTCATATTATAAATGTTCTTTGTTGTATATGGTAAAATAATGTCTGTGGTTATTATTAACGTAATCATGCAGAACTGTCCTGATTCACAGATGCACCAAGTAACATGTAACACACTGTAACTGACTTGCTTCTTAAGTATTTCATAAACGTTAAAGTGTAACTGTGCTGTTTTCCCCAATAGAGATAATAGCACCTGATAGATGTATCTTCTGGTACATGAACATATAGCTGCAAAAACAATTATAACCCATAAGGTGCTTTAATACTATATAGTATTGAGTACTGATTGACTACAAATTTTTCTGCTGAATTAAAGTGCTTTCTTCCCAGATATAGTGGTGCCTAGTTAAATTAATAAATGCTATCCATAGCAGTACCAGAGTACTGCAGGTAGTATCAGAGTACTGCAGGTACTATCAGAGTACTGCAGACACTATCAGAGTACTGCAGGTAGTATCAGGGTAATGCAGAGCTGCCCTAGCACATAACTGCACTACTGTTCTGCTCTCTGGAAGTCATTTTTCTTTAATTTATTTTACCAGTGTCCTTTCTCCCAAAACCCAGGTTTGACATCCAAAGTACAGACGACAATACCTAGTGTGCCTTTTGATCTCTGTTTCCTCCAAGATGTTTGGGTGGTGAAGATATGTTTTACTACCATTGTAGATTTTAATCCATCCCCACGAACTTAAAAGTGCAGAAAGTCATTCAGTGACTGATAAAGTTAATAGGTCATAAGCAGATTAATTCCACCCTGCGAATGTTCTGAGCAATGGCATTGTCACTACTCTAGTCTTAGCACAGACCTATGTGAAAGATACAATAGGATCTCTGAGAGACTATAAGCAACCCTCCTGATAATAAATGGAGTACACTTGTGTCTGTGCAACTAGTGAGTTATTCTTTCCCAGTGATATTTGCATATACAGTGTATCCTGTAAGTGCAAAACTAAGTTATTAACAAACAAAAGCTTTAGAAACTACATGGTGATCTAATCTAAACAGGGGAAATATGTGTTTATTTTCTCACTTCTAAAAGTCAATTTTATATGTCCACTCTATTCACTTTCCTTCATTCTTCACAAAGGACACCTGGAGAACAACAATTTCTTGTTTACTCCAAAACCCTCATTTATCTTGTACACTAGGCCATATATTTAGTACCTACAGCACAAAGATGCCATAGGAGTCCGTGTGCAGTTTGCACTTTAACAACTGCCCTTGTGTTTATATTCACCAGAACATGGATACAGTGCCTCCATCAAATGACAGCACTGAAATCATCAAATTTAAAAATAAATGTTTAATTTGGACTACATCAAATCATGGACAGCTGTTCAGCTCTTACTGTCATAAAATAGGAATCATTTGAACATCAGATATATACAAGAAAATTATGATGGGATACAGACACAGCTAAAATGTGCCTTCCTTCCAACTTTGCATAGTGCATAAAACGCTCTGTGTATCACTGCACAATTAAACATAAAAAAATTGAACTGGATCATAAACGTGTATGCCAAAAATGTGAAGTTCCACAAGGAAACACATACCGTGTACATTTTTTTAGTTTTCTCTTGCTGATTATGTCTACCCCCTGCCCTCTAGAAAATAATAAGCCACCTGAGTCTGCTAAATATATTTTATTAGAGGAAGCACATTACATAACTGTTTAATTGCTTCATTGCACATGTGGTCACTGGTCAATAGCAGTATCTTGGTTGTAAGTGTATCTTTCAGTCTTAGTAGGTGAAAGCTAAGGGCACTTTTGTCTGTTTACTGCATGCCCTCATAAAACTGTGTTTGGATATAGGTGTTTGTCTAAAATGTGAATAACAATGGCATGCTAAACAAATCAAAACTGAAGACGAACATATTCTAAACTAAGGAGTTTTTGTTAGGATTGTGTTAACTATGTTTAGCTAGGTCCACCATAGATTCCTCCTCAATTATTAGTCAAGCCATTTGGGACATCACTATAGCTAGCCATCTCTACTGAGAGTATACATACAAAAGGCAATGAATTTGGTCATGTTCCTGTGTTGCCTTTGTGCATAGTTTAGGGTGATGCCAGAGTATAGATACAAATCCAGTATAATTATAAAAGGTTACATGCATATTATGCTGCATATTGACAAGTTTCTTTCAATTCATTATGAATGGCTGTAATAGTAGCCTTGATTTTAGTATATGTTCATCCTAGAGTAATAGACAAGTAGCAGCCTAGTTTTTATATACTTATATTTACTTTGTATTTATGCATATATTGTTAACTGGTGCATTAGGTAACATCATCACTGATACAACTTCAGTATTAAGTGAGTGGTAGCTAACTTGATAGTGGTAAGAGGTGTTAGTACTTCCTCACTAGAAAGGCCCAGTGAGATCACAATGTAAAGTCCCACAATAAACACATACACAAAATAGAAACCATCAAAGAGATGTTGCTGTAAGATCAATTGTGGTTATCATCAACCTGTAGGTGTTAACAGCTGTACACTACCTTTGGCTGACTGGTAACCCTGTAGTCCTCTGAGTTATAGGATACATCCCCCAGTAGTTATACACAATCCCTCATCCTACAGCAAATACTGCTGGTCGGCCCTCTTGTATACCAAACATGCCCTCCTGTACTGGAGAACTCAAAAAGCATTTAAGGGGCCTGGTAGAAATACCTCCTGTTCTAGTCCCCCTTGTTATTTGGTCTTATCTATCCATTATGAACAAACCTACACTTTCTCTCCTCATCAAAACAATAAACACAATGCCCAGTGAGCAGCAGACAGGGCTAACCAAACTATGCTTGTAGCTTTTATCTCTTTGGATTCTGGTTTGCACTACTGGGTGCACGAGGCAATGTGACTTTTCTTACACCAGGGAACTACAATAATCAGCAAAATAATGAATGTTCTACTAGTACTCATAGTTTCATAGGTACTTATTAGGATATTGATCTAGGAAGATCTTTAGAAACCTATCCACATAGTTCCATTAAGTTTTAAGCCTTTATATTTTAAGTATGAATAATCCAGAGCCAAGCAGAACAATTTACAAGATACCCTTATGCATTAGAGATAAAGGTGCTAAACCAGGAGTGAATTTGGGTTTACCCATCCATTCATCCAGATTACATTTGAAAGGTGTAAGAGATGTGGAGAGGAAGATTATTCCAAAGAAATGGTATTAACTGTGATACATATCTATCCCTCCAACATGTTCTGTTTTTGTTGTAAAAGAGCTTTAGCTCTTGAGCAGGTTTTATGCCCCCACTGGACCTGTGAATATACAAGAGTCTCTGTACATAAGGCAGAGATCCCCCTCAGTAGCCTGTATGATACCAAGAAGAGGGAGAAAGCTTTGAGACAGTCTTCATAACTTTTATGATTTAGGCCATTGATGTTATTAGTAAGAAAGCATTGTGGGTATTCAAGTTGTGTTTAATGTTTGGACAGGGGCATACCAAAGGGAAATTATACTTAATGACTGGCCTAATGAGTGCTGAGTACAGTGGAATGATAACATCCCTGAGACTGGATGCCATACCTTTAGTAACAAGTTGCACAGTGTAAAAGGACTTCTTAACAATGGTGGATACATGGTGATAAAAGGACAGTTTGTTGTCTCCATAGTGTCCCAGGTCAGTAAGTACTGGGTACACTTTCAGGGGTTAATTGTCAATGTGATAATTGCAAGAGGCTACTTGCTTGCCAAAGAATACTATTATACATTTTTGGCATTTAGTTTTAGTCCATGGTGTAATTATATGAGGTAGTGCCAACTGTGCCAGGGAGAGTAGGGCAGTGCATGCTAACATATGTATGCCAGCATAACTAGCTGGAAGCTTGTAAATAATTTTATGCCATTTGACTCTCACATTGATTTGTACAAATGCATGGGTTAAAAATGTATTTGTAAAGTTAATTGTGTTAAAAATCAATCAGCAGTGGGTCCTGCTGGACAGAAAAGAGATATACATGTATGTCAGACAGTATTATTATAACTGATTAAATGTATATATTTTAACAGAGAATTCTGGAAGGGAAGAGATTACTCTCAGGCCAACTAATTTTGAAAAATAGGTGGAAAATTAAATTAGTTGGTTTAGTCTATAAAGAATTTATTGTACAGGTCTGATTGCAGCCAGAGACAAAAATGTCTGGGAAAACCAGGACTAGGAATCTTACTGTGTTATCCTTAGGGGTGAATTAACAGGGTGGAAGATTTTGTAATTGATTTATACATTTCATATGTAGAACCGATCTTAGCAAAACTCTTTGTGTGTGTTGTACCAGAGTCAGGTGATCAGATGTGATGTCATTCTATCGCTAGCACTGACATGATTTTTTAGATATTAGTGAGAGATATGATGGAACTCTAGCAGCAGCACTTTATTTTTCTGAATCTGACAAGAAGAATCTCTCATAGATATCTCACACAACCTCACACCTCATCTTTTCTTGCTGTAGTAAGCAACTCAACACTCATCATCTTGCCTTGCTGTAATAATTAACTTAACAAGGGAAAAGTAATTCTTTAGTAAGTCAGGAAAATATAGTGAGATTAGTTAAGTATTATTTTTCTGCATCTGTGTGACTCTATCTAACTGTGTTATTTTTTATATCTCCTGTGACTGAAACTCTGGTGTCTATTGTAACAGGATATTCTGTATTCTCATGTTTTTTATTTTATTATTTATTATTAAATATTTCTAAACCTTTCATTGTGGCTGGTCTTTTAGAGAATACTTTTAATATCTTAAGAGTACTTATGCTTATTTTAGTGACACTGTGACCACTCCTGAGAGCCTTGTTGCATTGGTCAAACTCTACGGTTTGTATTAGTATTAATTTTACTCAGTATAATTGGGTACCCTTGCAAGATCCTTAGAGTAGCTAACTGGTGGCACCATAATTACCTTATAGTCTGGGTAGAGGGGGCACAGCTGGTAAATCTGTGCCATCCTTTCCCAGGTGTGTGTGTGTGTGTGTGTGTGTGTGTGTGTGTGTGTGTGTGTGTGTGTGTGTATGTGTGTGTCTGTGTGTGAAAATCAAAAATCCAAGTATGTGTGTCAGCTACTTGCAACAGGGGTTATTGTGGAGTCCTGTTTGGGGCATGGAGAGAGAGAGAGAGTCCAGCCCCAGATCTGCAGTATGCTCCCTGTGTTCTCTTAAGGGAAATTGTGCTTGTTGCAGGGAGCTGCATCTGAAAATACTGTGTGTATTCATTTTTGTTCTTAGTGGCCATCCCTCACTAGTGTCAGTGGTGAGAATTGAGGCTACTTTATTACTGATCCAATGTAGGGACCATCACATATTGGTGGCAGCTGGGTGGGATATTAATTGAACTTCAGTAGTCTGTGGGCAGTTGTGATTGAAGGTGTGTGTACTCTCAGCAGCCACAATGTAAATATACAGAGTTTCATTTTCACAACAGTTTATTTATTTTATTTATTTTACATTTGTTAACCGGGATAGTCTGACTGGATATATGTCCATTTTCAGCGGAGGCCCGGGGAGAAAAGCTCCAACAATAACAAACAAGAAAAAGACAATATACAAAAAGACAATGTACAAAAAACAAAACAAATTTTTTTTTTTTTTTTTTTTTTAGCAAGGAGTCAAGAGTTATCATGAGGAGTAGTGACAAAATAATCATAAGATACCATCAAGTGAGGTTGGAAAAAGTAGCAGTTGCTAAGGGTGATCCTTGTGGATAGACCATGGATTAACCAGGTTTGGTACAGTAGCAGGTCCATTTTGACCTCATCTCAAATGCCCAGGTGAGAGCTGCTCTCTCTAAAGCTAAAAACACAGCATCAATGGGACCGGATGGTGTCCCCAGCTGTGTGCTACAGAACTCAATGAGGAACTAAACCCACACATAAGGCTGCTGTTTAATCTTAGCCTTACCACAGGATACGTGCCAAGAGTGACGTGCAGCAACTGTGGTCCCACTCCACAAAGGCGGTGCTTCTCACGAACCCTGGTAATTACTGCCCCATAAGCTTAACAAGCCTGGTCTGCAAAGCTATGGAGGATCATAATGGAACTCATAAATAAAGACATAGGGGACCTACAGACATTGGATCCTACCCAATTCGGCTTTGTCAAGGGCAGATCATGCCTCTTGAACTTGGTCGACTTTTTTTAAACAGTCACCAAGGCCATTGATGAGGGTAAGGCAGTTCACACAGCCTACCGTGACCTTGCAAAAGCTTTCGACACAATACCCCACTCGGGTATCATAGAAAAGCTCACCAGCTTAAATGTAAACCCATATGTCACAAGATGGGTTGCAAACTGGCTCAAGGACAGAACTGACAGGGTTAGAGTTGCTGGTGCCATGTCAGACTCCAAGCCGGTCACAAGCGGTGTCCCACAGGGCTCAGTCCTGGGCCCCCTCTTGTTCGGCATCTACTTTTCAGAAGTGCAGGCAAACATAGGAGGATTGTGGCTGACAAAGTTTGCAGATGACTGCAAACTGGGCGCCATAGTTGAAAATCCATCAGACACAGATATCCTTCAGAGAGGTCTCATAGAAACGGATAACTGGTGCCAGAGCCATGGCCTTAAGCTAAACATCAAAAATGTATAGTCATACCCTTTGGTAAAAACAAGGTAACCCCAAGTTACCACATAGGTGGCAATCCATTAAGCACAGAAGAGGTTATCAGGGACCTGGGGACCCAAGTTGACAGTAACCTTTCTTTTGACACTCACATTGCCAAAGTGGTTAGGAGGACCTTCTACATTGCCCACCTGATTATGAAGGGATTCACATCCAGATCAAGGGAGGTCATTGTTCCCCTGTACTCTTCACTTATCAGACCAATGATTGAGTACAATGCCCCAGTGAGCATGTATCTTACCCGACACCTGCAGCAATTGGAAAGACCCCAAAAGTTCCTCACCAAAAGGATAAAGGGGCTCAAAAATATGCCATATGCTGCCTGACTGGCTTAAACTCCAGCTCTATTCAGTCGCATACCATCTGCTCAGAGGTGACCTGTTCCTGACATACAAGGCCATGTCCAACCCGGAATTAATGGACATGCTCAACCTCAAAAAATCCAAATCCACCAGAGCCACAAGAGCAAGAGACTTAAACCTCAACACGGATATAAATAGGATGTGCTGGAGGGACAGATTCATCACCCAGAGACTCCTATGCTGTGGAACAGAATCCGGTCCATGTGAGACAGAGCACCTCGCTGTCTCTGTTCAAGAGGAATCTTGACCAGTGGATGGGAGATCGTAGGTTTACCCTGGGGATCATCTCTGTATCACTGCTGGACAGAGGCACGGCAAACTAATGGGTATAGTATTCTTCAACCTAAGGGGTGGTGAAAGCCACACAACTCTGGCTAGGCTTATAAATGCCCTAGGGCAGATAGCCTTGTATGAACCTATGAACAATAGTGGATATATGGTGGTAAAAGGACAGTTTGTTGTCTACATAGTGTCCCAGGTCAGTAAGTACTGGGTACACTTTCAGGGGTTAATTGTCAATGTGATAATTGCAAGAGGCTACTTGCTTGCCAAAGAATACTATTATACATTTTTTGGCATTTAGTTTTAGTCCATGGTGTAATTATATGAGGTAGTGCAAACTGTGCCAGGGAGAGTAGGGCAGTGCATGTTAACATATGTATGCCAGCATAACTAGCTGGAAGCTTGTAAATAATTTTATGCCATTTGACTCTCACATTGATTTGTACAAATGCATGGGTTAAAAATGTATTTGTAAAGTTAATTGTGTTAAAAATCAATCAGCAGTGGGTCCTGCTGGACAGAAAAGAGATATACATGTATGTCAGACAGTATTATTATAACTGATTAAATGTATATATTTTAACAGAGAATTCTGGAAGGGAAGAGATTACTCTCAGTCCAACTAATTTTGAAAAATAGGTGGAAAATTAAATTAGTTGGTTTAGTCTATAAATAATTTATTGTACAGGTCTGATTGCAGCCAGAGACAAAAATGTCTGGGAAAACCAGGACTAGGAATCTTACTGTGTTATTCTTAGGGGTGAATTAACAGGGTGGAAGTTTTTGTAATTGATTTATACATTTCATATGTAGAACCGATCTTAGCAAAACTCTTTGTGTGTATTGTACCAGAGTCAGGTGATCAGATGTGATGTCATTCTATAGCTAGCACTGACATGATTTTTTAGATATTAGTGAGAGATATGATGGAACTCTAGCAGCAGCACTTTATTTTTCTGAATCTGACAAGAAGAATCTCTCATTGATATCTCACACAACCTCACACCTCATCTTTGCTGTAGTAAGCAACTCAACACTCATCATCTTGCCTTGCTGTAATAATTAACTTAACGAGGGAACAGTAATTCTTTAGTAAGTCAGGAAAATATAGTGAGATTAGTTAAGTATTATTTTTCTGCATCTGTGTGACTCTATCCAACTGTGTTATTTTTTATATCTCCTGTGACTGAAACTCTGGTGTCTATTTTAACAGGATATTCTGTATTCTCATGTTTTTTATTTTATTATTTATTATTAAATATTTCTATACCTTTCATTGTGGCTGGTCTTTTAGAGAATACTTTTGATATCTTAAGAGTACTTATGCTTATTTTAGTGACACTGTGACCACTCCTGAGAGCCTTGTTGCATTGGTCAAACTCTACGGTTTGTATTAGTATTAATTTTACTCAGTATAATTGGGTACCCTTGTAAGATCCTTAGAGTAGCTAACTGGTGGCACCATAATTACCTTATAGTCTTGGTAGAGGGGGCTCAGCTGGTAAATCTGTGCCATCCTTTCCCAGGTGTGTGTGTGTGTGTGTGTGTGTGTGTGTGTGTGTGTGTGTGTATGTGTGTGTCTGTGTGTGAAAATCAAAAATCCAAGTATGTGTGTCAGCTACTTGCAAAAGGGGTTATTGTGGAGTCTTGTTTGGGGCATGGAGAGAGAGAGAGAGAGAGTCCAGCCCCAGATCTGCAGTATGCTCCCTGTGTTCTCTTAAGGGAAATTGTGCTTGGTGCAGGGAGCTGCATCTGAAAATACTGTGTGTATTCATTTTTGCTCTTAGTGGCCATCCCTCACTAGTGTCAGTGGTGAGAATTGAGGCTACTTTATTACCGATCCATTGTAGGGACCATCACATATTGGTGGCAGCTGGGTGGGATATTAATTGAACTTCAGTAGTCTGTGGGCAGTTGTGATTGAAGGTGTGTGTACTCTCAGCAGCCACAATGTAAATATACAGAGTTTCATTTTCACAACAGTTTATTTATTTTATTTATTTTACATTTGTTAACTGGGATAGTCCGACTGGATATATGTCCATTTTCAGCGGAGGCCCAGGGAGAAAAGCTCCAACAATAACAAACAAGAAAAAGACAATATACAAAAAGACAATGTACAAAAAACAAAACAAAATTTTTTTTTTTAGCAAGGAGTCAAGAGTTATCATGAGGAGTAGTGACAAAATAATCATAAGATACCATCAAGTGAGGTTGGAAAAAGTAGCAGTTGCTAAGGGTGATCCTTGTGGATAGACCATGGATTAATCAGGTTTGGTTCAGTAGCAGGTCCATTTTGACCCCAGGTATTGTTTGAGCTTGGCTTTGAAATGATTTATAGAAGAAAGTGAGGTAATCTCAGGGGGTAGATGGTTCCAAGATCTACCTAGAGAGTTAGAAAGGAGAGAGTCACCGGCTAGGTTATTAGTTTTGTAAGTCTGGATGAGGACTCTGTTAGAGGAATGCAGTGGTCGTGAGTTGTGATACAGGGTGACTAGGTTTTTGAGTGCAGGGGTGTTTTCAGGGTTGTATATGATTTTGTGGGCCAAAATCAGTTGGTTGTAGAGCAGTAGACTAGGTAGTTCGAGCCAACCTAGCTGGGTTAGGTTGATGCAGTGATGTGTCCTAAAGGGGAGCCCAGTGGCAAATCTGGCTATGTGATTATAACAGGTAGTGATCTTATTTAGAATTGTCTTGTTGTTGTTTAGAAGAAGAGGGGATGCATATAGGAGAGTAGAGAGAAGGTGAGATCGAGCAGTGGCTACCTTGGCTGGGGGAGTCAGAAAGTTTTTTATTCTATACAGAGATCCTAGTTTTTTATTGATGGTTTTGATCAATTGGTTAACGTGTAGGTCAAATTTTAAGTTGTTGTCAATAATGACCCCTAGAAGTTTAGTAGATGGGTCAGGTGAGATGATTGTGCCATCCTTAGATTTAATTGTAATGTTTATGGGGCAGGACCTTTGTGTTGGTAGGAATATTAGCATTTTAGTCTTTTTGGGATTTAATATCAAGTGGCGGTTGGAGAGCCAGTTTTCTATTGTGTTAAAGGTAGTCTGGGTAATTAGCTGTAACTCTGAAGAGGATGTAGCAGAGCAAATAAGTGTAGAGTCATCTGCATATTGGATGCAGTTAACTTTAGGTATGACAGTGTGCAAATCATTGATAAAAATGGAGAATAGTAGTGGGCCTAATATAGAGCCTTGTGGAACACCCAGGGTATTAGGTAACAGAGTGGAAAGTTTATTTTGCCAAATTACGGCCTGTTGTCTACCACTTATGTAGGAAACAAACCATTGTAGTGCTTTTAGATCTAGACAGAGTGATTGTAGGGTGTGGATTAATAGTTCATGATCCACCATATCAAAAGCTTTGGACAAGTCCAGGAATAGAGCTGAAGAGATATGGTTATTGTTACGATAATAGTTTATGCTATTTGAGAAGACTAAGAGGGCTGCAGTGGTACTATGGTGGGGTCTGACGCCATGCTGTGTATCTGTCAGGAGATGGTTGTTTATTAGGTGGTACATGAATTGTTTTTGAATACATTTCTCCATAATTTTAGCTAGAGGAGAGAGTATGGCTATGGGCCTGTAGTTAGAGAGTTCAGTAGAACTACCCCCTTTATGGAGAGGAATGATGTAGGATATCTTCCAGATATTAGGAATTTTAGCTTCTTTTAAGGTGCGGTTGATAAGTAATGAGACTGGATAGGCAATGGCATCAGCTGACTTTTGTAGGTATTCAGCTGGAAGTTGGTCAGCTGAGAGGGTGGTAGGTTTAAGTTTTCTAAGTAAGGTGCGGATAAGTGATGTTGCAATTGGTTGGAAGCTAAATAGTGGTAAATGTTTGGGGTGGAATTATCTGGGCTGTGGGGGCTGAGGGGCAGTGTACTAGCTAGGGCTTGGATAGTCTTGGTAAAAAAATGATTCAAACTGTCTGAAACTGCCTCTGGGGGTTTGTCGGTGAGGGCGGCTGGTACAGGGGTAGTAGTTTTGCCAGGGTGTAAAAGATTATTTAGCCCTGCCCAGAACTTTTGAGGGTTATGTCGATTGGAAGTTTGTAATTTGCTGTAGTATTGTTTTTTGTCAAGTAGTATTAGTTTTTTAGTTGCATTCCTAAGTTGCTTGTATTCAGTTTGATCCCGAGGGAGTTTGGTAGTTTGCCATAAAGCCCAAGCATTGTCTCTAAGTTTAATTTTGAGCCTAGTCTCTTTTGAGAGCCATGGTGTGGCTTTTGCCTTGGTTTTCTTAGAGCGGATGGGAGCATGAAAGTCAAGGATCTCAATGAATTTTTTGTTGAAGTAGGAGACTGTTTCTTCTAGGGGGAGGTGTTTTAGTATGTTCCAATTACAAGAGTGAAGTTCTTGTTGAAATTTGGCTAGGTTGAAGTTTTTTTTATTTCTGACATGTTGAAGTAGGGGTTGTTTTGGATTGCCTGCTTTATGTTTGATTATATATGCAAGGTAGTGATCACTTACAGTATCAGGGAGGTTACCAAATGTATACTGGCTAGGGTGATTATTAATGAGTACCCAATCGAGTATACTTTCTTTCTGGTTAGGTTTACCTATTCTAGTTGGAGTATTAATAACTTGCTTGAAAGAATGTAAGTTAACATGAGAGGTAGGAGATTCTGAGGAACATGTATTCCAATCTATATTAAAGTCACCGAGCAGTAAGGTTTCTTGAGGGTAGTGATTAGATATCCAGTGGAGGGTATTTTCTAGTGTGGCTATATTATTACCTGGGGGAATGTACATACAGATTATATAGATACATTTGCTGTTATTAAGCTTCAGTTTGGTAGCTAAGATT
This sequence comes from Protopterus annectens, assembly GCF_019279795.1. NCBI lineage: Eukaryota > Metazoa > Chordata > Ceratodontiformes > Protopteridae > Protopterus > Protopterus annectens. Next base: position 1,328,407,142 of record NC_056728.1, read on the forward strand.
TCTGAATTATTAATCTGAGGTGGTTGTATAACATCTGTAGTTACAATCATGTCAGATTTATAGAGTACTGCCACCCCACCCCCTTTTCTGGAGGCCCGGTCCAACCTGTGTATGTTATACCCAGGGAGAAGTATTTCATTATCAGTAGTTGTGGGTTTTAAACAGGTCTCAGAGAGACACAGTATATCAGGAGTGAGAACAGTAAGGAGAGCATGGAGTTCATGCAGTTTGTTATTTATGCTTCTGATGTTGAGATGACAGGTAAGAAGAGAGTTGGGTGGATGGAGTGTTGTAGGATTTTGGCTTAAGTTATAGGTAGGGGGAGAGTATTATTTATGAACAGTTTTTATTTTTGTTAGTTTAGTTTAGTCAGGGAAAGCAGGCAAAGATATCAGCAGAGGATTATGGTAAGCTTACAAAGAACCAGTTGGCCCAGATGTACAAAGCCAAAGGACTGGTGCATTCTAAACTGACTAAAGAGGAAATGATTTCAGCCTTAATTGCAGTTGCAGCATGGGCCAGCAACCAGGAAGACAACCAGTCTGGTGATGGTGATGTGCAGCCTTCAGAAATAGACAGTTTGCCTTTTCCTCAGAAGGCTTAAAACCCCATCTGGAGTTAAAGAGACTTGAATTAGAGGCCAAACATTTGGAATTAGAATCAGTAGAGACCTGAACTAGAGGCCAGACATTTGGAATTAGAATCAGTAGAGAGACAGTAGTGTATGGAGCTTGAAGGAAATGGGAGACTGTGGCATTTAGAAGCTGAAGAAAAAGAGAAACAGTGCCAACATGATAGGGAGATGCTGATTCTTTGTCAGGTCATAGAGGTAGTGGGGAAGGGAATAACCAAACCCCAGAAGCAATAAAGGTCAGTAAATGTCTTCCACAGTTTGCAGAGGGTCATAATTTTGATAACTGTATTCATTTATTTGAAAGAGTATGTAAACAGTATAATGCTGACCAAGGGCTCTGGGTGCAGTTCCTGACCCTCTTACTCCATGGTAAAGCAGTAACTTCTGATTCTAAATTGTCTGATACTGATTGTTTAAACTATGATGAAGTTAAACAATGTTTATTGGAATGTTTTAAGTTAACACTTGAAGCTTACAGAAAAAAGTTTGTGAACATAGACAAAACGGAGATGGAAGTGTATGTGATTATATTTCTGAGTTAATCACTTATTTTTATAGAAGAGTGACTGGGTGTCAGGTCAGTGCTTCTGAAAGCTGGCAGACCTTTTTGTGAGGGAACAAGCCCTTAGCACTTTGCCTGAGGACATGAGAATCTGGTTATCACACCAGGAGTGTAACTCTGCAGATGAGCTGGGGAGAAAAGGGGATCTCTACTTAGCAAGCAGGGCACCACTGCACAAGAAGGGGATACCCAGTGTTGCACAAACATATAAGGGAACCCATGGTGAGAACCCTAAACCAGCTCAACAGAGTCCTCCAGTAACAGGGGAAGCCACTAGTTCAGGTGCATGACTAGGATCAATCATTAGATTTTTAAATGTAACCAGAGGGCCCATGTAGCATAAAATGTCCATTGAAGGAAGATGGGGAACAAAAGGTGAAGGAGTCAGCAAGTGGGAATAACAGCATGCCAGTGGTAAGTTGTCTGGAGACAACAGGGGTACCAAACTGTCACTGGAGTTTGTATCCTATCTTAGTGAATGGAAGACAGGCCATTGCTAAGAGAGACACAGCCTCTGACATAGCCATTGTGAAGCCTGCAGTGGTTAAACAGCAGCAGTACTTACTTGGGCAGTCCACTCCAGTCAGAGCTTTAGGAGAGGCCCCATTCCAAATACCTTTGGCCAGGGTTGGAAAATAAAGCAAGCAGGTAGATGTGTTTGAGGATATCCCTGCAGATTTCGTGATGGGGAATGATTTTGATAATGCAGTACCCTGTGTACATGCAGTCACATGCAGTCAGGCTGGGAGACAAGCATGTGGGTCTGGTAGCCTGGGGGAGACCCAGACAGACCCTGCACCTGAAGTTGGGGCTGGTGAGCTGGCTATTTCAGAGGGGAGCTACTCTGTAGCAGTCAGCCTGAAAGTGAGCCACAGCTGCTGGTAGGTACTGATGTTGCCATGGACAAGGTGACTGCAAAGACTGAGGTGAGTGGTAGTACCTAGGCTGACAGTGGAGCACCACTGTCAGAAGGTACCAGGCTTTCTGTGGAAAGGGACCTGGGATGGATCACAAAGGCATTGTTGGGACAGGCTCAGCTTTTGGACCATACCTTATCAGACTTGAGGGAGGTAGCTAAGGAGGCACCTGATTCTCAAGGAAAAATGGACTCTGTATACTGGAACAAGGGGTTACTGTATAGAGAATGAAGCCCCGAGGGAGGGCTAGAGGCTGAGGTGATACAGCAGTTGGTAGTGCCCAAAGCCTACTCTCTGGCACTTCTAGCCATAGCTCTTGACATTCCTTTTGCAGGTCATATGGGCATAAAGCATACCAAGAGATGCATTATTCAGAACTTTTATTGACCTGGGATTACAAGGGATGTAACAGGGTACTGCAGAACCTGTGAGCAGTGCCAAAAGGTAGGCAAGGCAGGAGACAATGTCAAAGCTCCTTTGATGCCTTTGCCTGTGATTGAAGAGCCAGTTCAGAGTGTAGCTATGGGTATTGTGGGTCTCTGAGTACCTAAAGTTCCACAGGGAAGACGTATATTCTGGTTGTAGTAGATTATGCTACTAGATACCCTGAGGGGGGCTCTGTCCTCTATCAAGGCAGAGAAGGTGGCAAATGCTTTGTTAGAAATTTTCAGCAGGGAAGGTTTTCCAAGAGAAATACTAACTGGCAGATGTGCCAATTTCATGTAAGACCTGCTGTCTTGTCTGTGGAAGTGCTAATGGGATGAAGCAGCTAAAGACCTCCCTTATCACCCCCAGACTAATGGTCTTGTGGAGAGGTTAAACTCTACACCAAAGACCAGGCTATTGGCATTTGCAGGCCAGTTTTGGAGAGAGTAGGACAAATATTTGCTATATCTGCTGCTTTCATACAGAGAGGTACCCCAGGAATCCACAAGTTTTTCACCCTTTAAGTTGCTGTATGGACAGAGGGTGAGGAGGCCTTTAGATTTGTTTCATGATGAGTGGGAGGGTGAGTGTGAATCCCACAAGTATTCTGTTGTGGCATATGTCCTAAACATCAGGACAAGGCTTGGGGAGCTCATGAGCTTGGCCAAAGAGAACCTGGCAGGAGACCAACAGCAGGAAACAGTCTGGTATGACAGAAATGCTCGAGCCCAACAGTATGGTGTGGGACAGCAGGTTATGGTTCTCATTCCTGTCAGACACAATAAGCTGAAGGCAGCTTGGGAGGGACCCTTCGAAGTGATAAGGAAGGTCAGTGATGTTAATTACATGGTAAGCATGCTAGGCAGGAGGGAGGGGCACAAATTGTACCATGTTAACATGATGAAGCCTCACCATGATAGGGAGACCCTGGTGCTGAGTATTTGCAGTGGATGGCAGGAGTAGTCTCAGGGGGGTCTGGTGACTGATGTCCTCAGTGAGGCTCAGATCGACACCTCAGTGGAAGGGTTAGCAATGTCCAAGTGGCTATCACCTACCCAGGCTTAAGAAATCTGAGCAGTGTTGCAGGAATTTGGGGGCTTGTTCACTGGGAAACCTGGGTGCACCCACCTAGTGCACCATAGTGGGGTCAGCAATGCCAATGCAGATGGGCTGTCAAGACAGGGTATAGGTTAATGTGCTCCCTGAAAGGCCCATTTCTCTCAATAAATGTTTTAACAGGCTCACTTGAAAAACTAGCTTGAGTCTTCGAAGGGGGAGAGATATGATGATATGAGGTAGTGCCACCTGCACCAGGGAGAGTAGGGCAGCGCATGTGTAATATATGTCAGCAAAGCTAGCTGGAGTTTTGTAAAGAAATGTTATGTCATTTGACTATCACACTGATTTGTACAGATGCTTGTGTTCAAAATGTATTTGTGAAGTTGCTTGCATTAAAAATGCATCAGCAGTGGGTCTTGCTGCACAGAAAAGAGAAATACCTGTATGTCAGACAGTATTATTATAACCTTAGAGTAGCTAACTGGTGGCAGCATAATTATCTTATTGTCTGGGCAGAGGGAGTACAGCTGGTAAATCTTTTCCAGCCTTTCCCGTGCATGCGTGTGTGTGTGTGTGTGTGTGTGTGTGTGTGTGTGTGTGTGTGTGTGTGTGTAAAAATCAAATATCCACGTGTGTGTGTCTGCTGCTTGGAGCAGGGACACAGCACTCCAAAGTGGTTAGTGTGGAGTCTTGTTTGGGGCCTGGAGAGAGAGAGAGTCTAGCCCCAGGTCTGGAGCGCTCTCCCTGTGTGCTCTTAATAGAAATTGTGCTTGGTGCAGAGAGCTGCATCTGAAAATACTATGTGTATCCATTTTTGTTCCTAGTAGCCATCCCTCACCAGAGTCAGTGGTGATTGTTGAGGCTCCTTGATTACTGGCCCAGAGTAGAGACTGTCACACATGGTTTTGACACTAACTATTGGCTTGGAAAAGGCCTTCTTGTAACCAATTGGTGTAATGTGAGGAGTTTATATAGGCAGTTAGTATGCAGATATCTGCAAACCCCATAACATTGGGTTTGACATACAAAAAATAAACACCAAAAGAATTGGTACAAGCGCTAAAATCTAGGGTATACCATAGTTTCATGTTTTTTGTAGGAGGTAGAGCAATCCACCATAATTTCCTGAGTTCTATTTATGAGACAGTTTGCTGTCCAACAAGTTACATAGGGAATAACATTTAGCTGGGATAATTTATCTACCATTTATGAATGTGGAATGGTGTCAAACACTTTTGTGATGGCTAGATAAGCTGTGTACACTGATTTGCTCTCATTCATTGCTCAGTAATGTTTTAGAAGTCATCACTCTTTTTAAGTAGGCAGTATTTGCTCCTGACAATTCCAAACTAGCTTGGGTCATGGGTTTGTATGCTATCTATATCCATATTTATTAATTCTATCATGATCCTTTCCATAGCCTTACAGATGAGGCTTGTTTGCCTTATGGGTCTGCAACTTCCTGGGTCCATTGATGCCCATCCTTTGAGTAAGGGAATGACAGCTGCTGCCATTCATTCATCCAAAACAAAGCCTGTTATGCTATTAGGCCTCCTAGATGCAGTGTTCTTGGACTTGAAAAGTGCTTAAGGACTTGTTCAATGGAGATGGAAATTTGATGGGGGGTGTAGATGCAGCTATGATATCTAGGAATGTAGTGAGAGTTAGATAAAGAGTTAAATTTATTGCTAGTAAATTGACTATGTCTTCAGGGTCCGGTTATGTAATATCATTTACTATTAGACCTGCACTGTGGTGAGCATTTTTTTCTGAGGTTGCTAACACAGTTAAATAAGGCTTTGTGGTTGTTCTTTTCCTGGGTGGATATTTTTACTTTATATTTGGCTTTGATTTGAATGGGTTTTGCAGTTCTATAACCCTGGGATTCATTAAACTAAAGTTTCTGTGCAGGAACAGTGTAGCACAGAATATGGACACCGAGCGATTCAGGAAACAGCTGATCTGATGTACGAGCCTGGCGGCACTGTTGTTGCATGGAAAGCTGTGCAGAATGCTAATTACCTCATTTTCTGGTGAAAACCATGCAAATGAAGTGAATTAGTGATTCAGGAAGCAGGCAGGCATCCATGCAGGAACAGTGCTAGTTGCAGAAATGTGTTCAGTTACTAACCGAACACATTTCTACAAATAGCAAAACGGAGGCATGACAGCTCAAATAAGAGCATGTATTATAAACTTTAGACATGCCAATGGCCAAATATATGGCCATTGGCATGGGAAAGTGTTTAATTTAATAAAAAGTCAAAGTGTTTCTTTTTTGACCAGTCTCAGCTGTTTAAGCATTGGGCAGCAGCACGCAAATGGGATTGTGCCGAAAATGAAAAAAAAATGTAAAAACTCAATTTTAGGGGAAATCTGCATTTTGCCATTATGGTCAATGGCATGCAGAATCAAAACATTACTGGGAAACACTGGTTGTCAAGGGGAAAGTCTCCGTGTCAGAGCAGTAACTATGGACTAAGGCAGTGGTGTACGCAAATAAGGGGAAATTTACTGAATCCCAAAATATTCTAAGTTTACACACTGCACCTAACTGTGTAGGTCGTAGAACAGGATAGTGAAGGCAGGAGGAGAGCTAACATGAAAAGGGGGTGAGTCATGCTTGCTGAAGGCACATTGAATCTCCTTTGTGTGGGTTTGCGCATAGCTAAGCACAGCTAAGCAAGGGTGTGTGTCTGAGGCTGTAATGGCTTAAACCATGAAATGAAGAGCATGTTCACATCCAGGGAAGGCCATTTCTGCTAAAATGTGTTTACCTTAGCTAAACGGGTGTGCACGGCGTGCACTGGGACTTAAAAAAAAAACAAACAAAAAAAAAACGGAAATAGCAGCACTGTTTAAATTTAGGCAGCGGATTTGCATGCTGCACCTCGGGGCTTAAAAGGGACAGAGATTGGAAGGGGAAAACAAAAAAAAAAGGGAAATAGCAAAATGCAGCCACTCAAATACAAGTAAAATAGCTGGCAGGTGGAATGTCTCAAAGTCAGGCAATCACACAGGCAGCATCTGCAGCACACCACTATAAACTATTCAAACACCTTCCAGTCTGTTTTTTCCCACAAACTCTGCACTGTAGGTGTACACATATGGGGCAATTGTAACTGAGAAAACTAGCAAAATATTTTAGGGGCTGCTGTTGCTTTGATCTATCAGTATGTGCAAGAAACTGAGGGTGCTGAGGAGGATAATGCTGACAACTGACTCAGATCAAGGAGGAGGAGGAGGAGAAGAGTGTTCAGACCCAGTGTAACCTACCAGGGGCTACATGATCTGGAGATAGTAGAGCACTACAGAGTAGATGGGGATATACTTCAGCAACTTGTTGAGCTGTGCCAGCCTTGCCAAAGACCCCAAACCAACAGAGGGGAACCCATCCCAGTAGATACCAAGGTATGTGTAGCCTTAAGAATACTAGCTACAGGTACTTTCCAAAGACCAACTGGGGATATCATGGGAATCTCACAGGCATCTGCATCCAGGATACTCCACCAGTTCCTGGATGCAATGTGACCACATGCCACTGAGCACATTTACTTTCCCAGCACCCTTGAGGAGATGACCAGCAATATGCATCTCTTCCACCATGTAGCAGAATACCCGGAGGTACTGGGTGCCATAGACTGCACCCACATCCACATCAAAACACCATTTAGTGACCAGTGTCGGCTCTATCTAAACTGCAAGGGGTTCCACTCGATCAACTGCCAGGTCATGTGCGCTGCCCAGGGCATTATCATGAATGTGTGTCCTGGCAATCTTGGAAGGTGTCATGACTCCCACATCTGGCATTTGTCACAGCTGTACCAGGCATTTGCCAGTGGGGACATCTATATGGTCATCTGGTGGGGGATGCTGGCTACACACTGGAGCTGTGGCTGATGGCACCCATCAGAAATGCACACACACCCACACAAGAATGCCATAATGAGGCACACGCACAAACTAGGATCATTATAGAGCATGTGTTTGGGATGCTCAAGTCACAGTTCTGCTGCCTTGACATATCTGGTGGAGCCTTGCAGTACTCTCCAGCCACATGTACACACATGTTCATAGTATGTGCCATGCTACACAATATGATCCTGTGGAAATAGCTGCAGTAGGAACAAAACAGGAAAGGGTCACACAGCCCCCCACCATTGCCTAGGTCTCCACAGGCACAGAGGGACTCGGAGGAGGAACATCCTAAGCCTGCCCCTGTAGGCAGATGGAGGCATGCCCAGTATGCCCTGGCCTTGGCAAAGAGGTAATGCATAGCAATACACTGACACTGTAGGGCCAGAGAGACTAACATCTCACTGACTCACACACACAGTAAAATGGATGCCAAACATCACACCACCTATACCTTACCATGTATAGGCAGTTTACTGCATGAATCCGACATAGTCAGCCCTCAATCACCATCCTCACAACTGCCTCAGGCACAAGGTAAGTCAGTCTTCTTAACAATAAATGAATAGAGTAGAATGTTCCGATAGCATATCTATGGTATTGATGCAAGCATGCAAGGGAATGGGGTGACTTACTGGGATAGCAGCAGACAACTGACAGATCTGTGGGACATCAGGAAGTGTATGTCCAGTACTGGCTTACCCACACTGTGCAGTACCACCCTAGTTGACAAATACCACTGCAGTATATGTGGTGAGCCAAATAAGTGGGGGGGGGGGTCATAAGTCACATGCATGGATGTCAAAGTGGGGGTCCCATACTCACCCCCAGCCTCAACCAGCAGATCAGCTGTAAAAAAACATACAGAAATGTCTGACAAAGGCCCCATATGGCAACATCCATGAAAGTCCCACCTACAGACTTGCACAGTGATATCACAGCAGGTCTGGCAGTGGCAGTATGGCTCTGAAAGGTAAGAAGTCTGAAACTATAAAATGTTTATGCCAGAACAATCTGACCTGTGGTTGACACTGTTATGCCTGTAGTCTCAAAGATAGGGCACACCACTATGCTAAATGGGAACAAAATGTTAAACAAAGATGAGCACAGTCTCTGCAAATGTGTTTTGTGTACATATGTGTCACCCCCCACCCATAGTCCCATAGAAATGCAGTAACATATCCCTAGCCTTAAACAGCATCCAACTGTCAACTAGAGTGATGGCTAAACATGAACAAAAAGCAATTGCCAGTAACACCCACTCAACTTACTGGTGCCATCCTGGAGTGTTCACTGCCGGCAGCCTGGGAACATATGATCATCAGAATGCACTGCTTTGCTACAGATGGCCTGCATCTGTCACACTTGGCCTACAAGCCTCTGGCAAATGCCTATGCCACAGCCACAGTGCCCTGTTAGGAAGTGTCATGGGGTCCATAACATCAACATAACACAGTCTACAAAATGCAAAGAAAGGCCATGCTGCTAACTGCTAGGAGCAAACCTGCTAGCCTCAGAGAGCCAGAAATCTGGACAAAGACATGAATAATGGGGTGATAAAGGTCCAAAGAGAAGGACACCTTTGAAATACTGCTTTAGTAATGTTAGAAAGTTGATGGAATGATTGTATTAGGTTGGAATGTCTGAAGGGTATGAAGCCTGAAACTGCAATGTCAACTGTCAGTAATATCTGACCTCAACCCTGAGTGACTTGAAAAACACTTTTCCTTGAAAACCGCACTCATTTGGGTAACCAACCAGATATATGAGTCATGAATCTGGACATCCTGTGATACTATGTACAGTCAACAGGCAGGGCTAGGAGTCTAAACATGGGAATGCACTCATTGCAGGCAGTCCTAACCCTGGAAGATGGTGACATGTCTGCACCCACAGAACCCTGGTCTACAGCCATGGGGAGTAACACACCCTTCCCTGATCACTCATCCTATGCAATATCCTGACCCCAAAATGTGGCCATCCAAACAAAATGAGGTGTGCCATACACACACACACACACACACACACACACACACACACACACACACACACACACACACACACACACACACACACACACACACACACACACACACACCTCCAGGCTGGTCAAACAGTCTGACACATACAAGATCCTCCAAGTGCAGTCAACCTTTGAGAAGACCCCTATGCAAAGTACTGGTAGCTATATGCCAACATATTTGACCCAGAACATCTTCCCCACATATCTTATCCCCTATAAATCTATCTAGAGTCTGCTTGTCACCCTGATCCTGCCTGACTTATATTACCCAACCATGGACTGGAAATCAGACCATGCCAGAACAGAAATGCACATAAATTCCTCCATTGTAATATATCACCAAGGTCCTGGACCATTTCCACAGCTCCAGCAGACAATTGGTTGTAGGCACACCTCTCAACAATCTGGTTTGTGCAAGAATGCATAGCATTTGGCCCATAATATTGGTGTGTGCATCATCTATCCTGTATTCCTCTGGTAAATCACTGTGATGATTTCAGGAGGTATGTCACAAGGTACTGAAATAATACATGACAATGTCAAATGTCATATATGTCAGATATCCACTAAAACAAATCCTGTAATTCTAACAACCCATACATTACTGGGAGAAATTGTCACAATCACCATATGGCCCATTGTCTCCCCATTTTGATGGGCTATCTCCAGATATCCTGCACCAACAGGTTGAGAGGTATGGCTGTAGCACAAAACAAACTGGATTGGTGTACAACAATCCCTGGAATGGAGTCCCACATTTACTATATAAGGTCACACTGGGCATGCTCATACACTTAGAGAATTGTCAGTAAGATCTAGAAAATAGGATCTATGAATTAAAAGGCCTTTCTCACCCAGAGCACTTCCCATTGCCCTACTTTAGCAGTCTTGAAGATGTGTGTCACCATAGAAGTCCCTTTCATCAGTTTCATCAGGCCTCAGTCCTATAAGCTCTGTGGCACTTGCAATAACTGCATAACACTATAGTGCAAATAATTAGTTAGGTAGGAGTTATAGTCTCAGTCTTGACAAATGTGAAAGTGTGCATGTGTGTGTTTATAAGTTAAAGAGTTTGGTTCAATTCAAACCCAGTACACTTCCCATTGCCCTACTTTAGCAGTCCTGCAGATATTAGTCACCTTAGAAGTCCCTTTCATCAAGTCTTAGCCCTATAAGCTCTGTGGCATGTGTGATTACTGTGTGATACTATAATACAAATAACAAATTAGGTAGGAGTTCAAATCTCAGTCCTGGGAAATGTGTGTGTGTAAGTGTGTATATGTGTAGTTTAAAGTATTTTGTGGCTTCTCTCACCCAGTACATCAGTCATTGCCATACTTTACAAGGGCTGGTGATGTTCCTCACCTTAGAAGAACCTTTGGACAAACTTCACCCTGTAAGCAGCGTGGCATGTGTGATAAATGTGTAACACTGTAGCAATAGATAGATAGGGGTTCTAATCTCAGTCTTGGCAAGTGTGTGTGTGTATGTGTGTAAGTGTATGTGTGTGTGTGTGTGTGTGTGTGTGTGTGTGTGTGTGTGTGTGTGTGTGTGTGTGTGTGTGTGTGTGCAAGAACAGTATCCTGTCTGTGGGGGGGAGTTGTGTTTGTGTGAGAGCCATATCCATTGGTGGGTGGGTTTTGCTACTTTTTGCTGTTGCCCACCCAGTACATGTCCCAGTGTTCCCATTACAAGGCCCACAGTTGTCATCCACTGTAGAGGGACCTGTAGACACTTTGCAGCACTATAAACATTGTGCCATGTGCAATAAGTATGTGACAGTATGGAATAGATAGTAAGATACGCTGACCATCTAATCCTTGGATATTACTCCCCACTCAGGAATCATACACAAACACACTCAGGTAGACAACCACATATATATCAGTAGGTGGCCTGTAAACTGGCTCACAGACAAAACCCACATTGTGAAAGCAGCCGACTTCATGTCAGACTGCTGAACAGTCACTATTGAAGTTCCACAGGTTGTGGACCTGGGTCCCCTCATGTTTGGGATCCACACCTCTGAGGACCAGCCCAATATGAAGGTGCCTTGGCTGACAATGTTTGCTGATGACTACAAGGTGAGTGCTATTATTACCCCACCACATAAGGTTGACATACTTCACAAAGGCATCTCTGAGACCTATGACTGTTGTCAGAACCCTGGACATAAGCTCAATATCAGATGATGTGCTGCCATCCCCTTTGGGTACGACATGGTTCCCATAAAGTAATGCATTGATGGTAGTCCACTGAACACTGATGTTGGTATAAGGGAAATGGGAACACAGGTTGACAGTGAGCTGTATGGTGACTGCCACAATGCCACTGTCTTCCAAAAGTCCTTCCATGTGTCACTTCTCCCGGCTAAGGGTGTTGAATACAGGAAGTAAAAGTACAGTGTTTCCCTGTACTCTTCCCTCAGTAGGCCAGTCAATGTGTACTGTGGACCATTTGCCATGTACCCCACAACAACAACAGGAGAGGCTGCAAATGTACTTCACAAAGAGGATCTTAGGTACTACACACTTGCCCCATATTGACAGACTCCAACAACTCCAATGAATCTCTGTCTCATACTGGCTACTTAGGTGTGATCTCTGCCTGACATACACAGCTATGTCTGACCCAACCCTGTCAGGAATGCTGCATCCGAAGAAACCAATCTGTCCACACAACATGCTCCAGATACCCCAACCCCATCATCACAATCTCAGGACATGCTGGAGGGATAGTTTCACAACCCAGAGACTTGCCACGCTATGGAATAGACATCACTTATGTGTCAAGCAGAGCACATCACTGGCCCTCTTCAAGAGAAATCAGCAGGAGTGGATGGGGAATAGAATACCCACCCTGGGGATCACTCCAGTGACTATACTCAGTAGACACACTGGGGAGTATCGTCATGTGGCATCATGCCAATGTATTCCCATGGGCTAGCCTTGTAAAGCCTCAATGGCTATTTACCACATATACACCTATGAATCTTTTAACCTATGGTTCTCAGTACTGTCAGTTGTGTGTGTGTGTGCATTAGTGTGTAGAAAAGTGTTTGTGAGTGTGTAAACATGTGGGTGAAAGTAGTTGGTGGCCTCTTTCACCCAGTGCAACTACCATTGCCATACCTTACAAGTGCTGTAGATGTCATTTACTATATAGGTACTTTGGGACACTCCCTAACCTATAAGCTCGATGGTGTGGGCAGTAATGGCATAACACTATCATACCAATAACTACATAGCTAGGGGTCCTAATATGAGTCCTGGAAAATGTGGGTGTATTATTGTAAGTGTGTATAGGTGTAGGTGTAGGTTACGGTATTTTGTGGCCTCTCTCACTCAGTACATCACCCATTGTCATAATTTTCAAGGCCTGGTGATGTCCCTTACCTTAGAAGTACCTTTGGACAAGTGTCACCCCATAACTTCCATGGCTCTTGAGTTAAATGCATAACATTGTAGTAATAACAAATAGATATGTAGGGGTTCTAATCTCAGTCCTGGCAAATGTGTGTAAGAGAAGAGTATCTTGTGTATGTGTTTGTGTGAGAATGACAATGATATGATGGCCATGGTTTCATATTTTATGCCATGGTACATACAGTACACATTCATAGGTCTACTGTATGAGGTCTGCTGTTCACATCAACTGTAGTGGTATCTGTAGACACTCTTCATCCCTATAATCCCTGTGCAACAGCATGGAATAGTATGGTACGAATAACAAGATAGATTGGTCTGCTAATGTCAGTGCTGGCAATTGTGTGTGTGTGTGTATGTGTGTGTGTGTGTATGTGCGTGTGTGCGTGTGTGTGTGTGTGTGCGTGTGTGTGTGTGTGTGTGTGTGTGTGTGTGTGTGTGTGCATTGGTGTGTATAGCAGTGATTGTGAGTGTGGAGACTTATATGTGACACTATTATGAGTACTCTCATACCCAGTACAGCCACCATTGCTATACCCCACAAGGTGACATGATGTTATTCATCTTACAGGTACCTTGTAAAACTCATCACACTAGTAGTCCTGTGCCACCTGCAATAACCACATAATAGTGTGGTACCACAACTTGATGGGTAGGGGTTCCAAACACAACACTGGCAACTGTGATCCTGTGTGTCCATGTGTGTGTGTGTGTGTGTGTGTGTGTGTGTGTGTGTGTGTGTGTGTGTGTGTGTAAACAATATTCTCTGTGTTTTTGGTTGACACAATATCCTCGGGGGTTAAGGGCATTAGCAATCTGAGGTGTGTTCCACCCACCACACTTACCATTGCCCACTCTACTAGAGTTGATGTCAACCACCACAGACTGAGATACAACCCCTCAGCCCTATAAGCTCTGAGGCACATGCAAGAACTGTTACACAGACCTCGGAAATGTGTGCAGATACAGCTGTACATCGGCAATGACATGGTCGATGTGTTACAACACTACCATACCCCTTGTTGGTGATGTCACATCCTGCTGACTCACAGACACCTGGAACACAAACAGAATACAGCACGTGAAAACATATTCGCTTAGTATTACTAACGCCAATAATGCATCATGGTTGAAAAAGTACACACACACTCTGATGTGTACCCATTACAAATGTCAGATGACAGCACCTTACACAGCATTAAATAGCTACACTCTACTAAAGTCACCCTGTGCATCAGACCCATATTAGCATGTCCCTGCATCAATGGTATGGATGGCATGGATGTGGCACAGGTATTATCATATGCACCGGCTGTTGTGCAGGTTTGCCAGAAGCCTAGGCTAGGCCATACTGTTGACATCATGTGTGTGTGTTTGGGGTGGTGTTCATTAAATGGGCTGTGCAGGGGTGGTGTGTATGTGTGTGTGTGTGTGTGTGTGTGTGTGTGTGTGTGTGTGTGTGTGTGTGTGTGTGTAGGTGACTTGTCTGATGGTGATGTGTGTGTATTTGTAAGCACACAGTCATGCCATGTGGGCACCCTCCACAGGGGTATTTTTGAGAACTGTGGGCCGTACATGGCAGAGTGTACAGTTCACTGTCTCTGGCCATGGACACTGGAACTGGACCTGAGAAAGGTATCACCGACACCACCAGGGCTGAGTCCAGATGCAGTAATACTTCTCGATGGTGACTGCTGCCTGCTGGATCCACGTCCCTGTTGGGACTGGCCAGGATCACGTACCCATGGTCTGATGCATCATGATGTGGACAGCATACCCCCTTCAGTAGTGCTGGTGGTACTGCCAGTATGGAAACATGATGGTGCACAGCCATGATCATGGTGCTGCTCTACATCTACATGGCTGCTGGCCATCGTCCGCCAAATGCTCAAACACAGATATTCCACAGATGTGGAGTGCCAAGATCTCCACTCCCTGTCTATCCATGACCTCAGTATGCTCTTGGATGGCTGCAGTGAGTTCACAAATATCACCATGGACACCAGGGACATGCTCATCCATGACCCTGCATATATGTCTGGTATTATGTTCATTATGTGCCTGTGCCCCCATGATGGCCTGAAACATGCATCTGGTGACTGCTGATGAGGCACTTGCAATAGTGGCATGATGAGCTGCAATTGTCTTCTGAGCACCCCTGCCCATCTGCCTGTGTGGGACCTTGCCAGCACTCTGGCTATGGCTAGTGCCTGCACCCTCACTTCCCATATTCATTACAGTAGCCTGTTCCATGCCACCACCTGCCAACTGTCCATTATCTGTGGCCACTGGTGATGGGATATGTGTGGGCATTGTGACTGTGTGCAGGGATGGGGTTGACATTAGTGGGATGCCAACTGATGGCACAGATTCAGCCCCTGACAACCCCAACTGTGCCACAATATGAGTATCATCATGGTCAGAGTCTGGAGAGGCACTGAAATCAGTATCAGAGTGGGAGGGACCATAGCCACTATGTCCACCTGTGAGGGAAAAACAACATATGTAAATTACTACTGGCACTATAAGGTTTGCTGGTATATACACACACACACACACACACACACACACACACACACACACACACACACACACACACACACACACACACAGGTGAGGTGCCTCAAAGGCATTTTAAAGAACTCACATTAGCATGACACACAGTCAGACAATAACATGCACACTCTGGACAAACCCTCAGCATCAGGCAGTGCAGCCCTTTCCAATTACTGTTACTATTAATATACACCTCTGGGATATGTGAGTGGTGTTAGTAGGTGATGGCCCTTCACCTAGCACACACTGTACCCATGTAAATTATTGCTGTTCACCTGTATAGCACTGTGGCAACTCCAACAGAACATACAGAACATACCCCCCAACTGTACAGGATTTTTCTGACTGTCTACATGTGTGGCTCGTATGTTTGGTCTGTTCCTCATAACTCCTGTGTTTGTCTGATACATTATTGGGTTGATCTGTGGATTGGTGCCACTAATTAGTGCCCTAATTTGAGGTGCAGACTGCATAACCTGCAGTACATGTATGTTAAAACAAAGCCGGTTACTCAAACGACTTCCCAAGCTTACAGTGGATATATTAAGTGTACACACACCTATTAACCTGCTAGATTTTTGTGATATATCACATGAGACCTCAGAAATCAGGTCATAACACTGCCATCAACATCTGGTAAATGAAATAGTACAATAGGCTGGCTGTATGCATGTGCACACCCTCAGAGTAATACTCTGTTAAAGCACCATTTGATTTAATCACAGTATGCAGTCCTCTTGGGAAGGTGTCTATCAGCATGGCTCATCTTGACTTGCCAATGTTTGCACAGTCACCCTTGCAAAACACCTCCAACTATGTCAGATTGCAAGGGCTTCTCCTGTGCACTGCCTTATTCAGGTCATCCTGCATATATCCGGTTTGATGTAGGTGCGGGCTCTGACTCGGCCAGTGCAGAATGTTGCATTTGTTCTAGTGAAGCCATCCTTTTGTTGGTTTGGATGTATGGTTTGGGCCATTGTTTTGTGGAAAGGTGGAATTCCTCACCATCCACAGCTATGTGGCATAAAGCAGAAGGATTGGAGCCACAAGGGACCAGTGTTTGGAACTGTTCATAATCCCCTCTAACTTGGCTACAGTCCCAGTTCTAGCTTGTGAACAGCAACCCTAAAGCAGGACACTGCCATCACCATGCTTCGCCATGGGGGTAGTGTTGTTGTGCTGATGTACAGTGGTGTTACTGTGCCAAACACACCTATCAGAATTGTGGCCAAAGAGTTCAGCTGTGATCACATATTACCATAACACATTTTCCCACTGGTGTTTTGGAGACCTGATATATTGTTTTCAGACTTTCACCAGGCCTGGATATTGTTTGGTGTGAGGAACTTCTGACATTTTCCAACCTTACCCTATAGGCAGGACATATGGAGACCATGGAAGATTGTTGTGACATGTAGTACACACCCAGTACTTGGTGGGGATTCCTGCTACTCTTTCACTGTTGCTGTAGGGCTCCTGGCAGCCTCCCTGGCCAGTTTTGGTCTTGTTTTCTCATAGACTTTGGTGTGATGTCCAGTCCTTCACAATGTCACTATAGCCCCATATTTTCACCACCTTTTGATGATTGTCTGCCCTGTGTTCCATGGTATATGCAATGCTGTGGAAATGTTTTGGTACCCTTCACCAGGCTGATACATTTCAAACATGTGTCCCATTAGCAGCTTTGTCAGCTCTATGCAAACCATGGCTGTTGCTGTAGCAGACAACTTGGTATATGTTAGAATAATCCTGGTAAGACAGCTGACCGTTATTTGCTGTTAATCAAAGAGTATCTGTAATTGATGGCAGATGTGTACCCAATAAGATGTACTGCTGTAGTTATATCAGAAGCTGCCTCAACACAGTACTAGCTTCAGTATGTGCACACAGATGCATCTAGGTTGTTCTACTATTGTTATATGTCATTATTGTTCCCTTAACAGATTTGTTTGCTTTACAATTGAATTGTACAGGTTATAGGTCACATGAAATGTTGGCAGTATTTTGAACTTGTCTATTGTGCTTTTTTTGTATATCACAAATACCTGGCATTCTAACAAGTGTGTACACCATTTATATGCACTGTATACCACTAATTTATACAATATGACCCTAGTTTTGGGCCTTTGTCCCCCCAGTTTGTCATTCTTTGTCCAGATGCCCTGCAATGACAGGTTGTGAGGTATGCTACAGATACGTGACATCTCCTGCACATAGGCCCCTGTGATGACCACCATGATGCAATGCAGTAAACACCACCACAAGTGAACATGCAGATATTGCCAAATGGCTGAGTGTAACAGTTGTGTGCATGGTCACATGCATTAACTTTAGCATGCCTGGGGTACTGGTGAGCCACAACAGGAAAATCCCATACTTACTGGCTTCAGGCTGCTGTCCCATGTGCCAGAGCCAGAGGGATGTATGTAGTTGTGAGGGAGAGGTATTGTCAGCAGCTTCACATTAGGCATTGGTGCAAGATGAATGCTACGTTTCTGCACAGGTACAATACACACTATGATATTACACAATTTGCTGCCCTTCACCAGAGTTGTGCACTTGTGTGCATTACTATACCTCACCCACTTATCCATTTTGCACTGACATATGCATCTAGAGACTCTATAGAAGACAGTTTAAATGGCACTTCATTACACTGATGCACACTTTGGCCTTACTTGGATGCTTCTCACCTATTGCCTGGGTACCACCCACCTCCACGACTGCTGTTTCCAGTGTTTGTGTTTGTCTGAGGTCTACCCCAAGGTTGGCAAGGAGCTCCTCTGTCACCGTAAATAGGGCCTGTGTGGCTGGCCCCCCACCAGTAGCAGTATGGTCCCTCGCTACAGCGGTAGCCCTTTGCCAGGCATGATGTATCAGGTCAGTTGCTCTATGCCTGATCTGATCTTATGTGCATCCATGGTGGCCCAAGACGTTCACTCTGTGGATGATCTCATCCCACAGGGCAGTCTGCTCCCACAGATTTTACCGGTTATGTCCAGAAAAAAATGGCATAGTTTAAGATTACAACTTCTGTGATGGCTGCTGCCTCCACTTTGGTGTAAGGTGCTTGTCGCTGCATGGCACCTGGAAGACATAAACAGGGAAACACATCACAGGACCTCAGACATTGCCCAGAGTTCTTTACAGAGCCAGCACATGAATATGAATTATCATTAGCCACCACTTACAAACACATCATACCCCTGTACCTGGCAGCACTGTATGAATATGCATTGTACTCCTGGTCCTGATGTGTCATGTTCCCACCAATGAGGGCCAGTACATTGCATAAACCACCATTCATCATTCACATTTGTGGTTTGTGTAGAGGGATGACAGTGGCTGTGTTCCTTTCAGATGGGATGTCAATGGTGCTCACGCTTTGCTTGCATACAGTGTGTAATGGAGCTGGAAACATGTGCCTGGGTTCATGTAGGATGCAGACAGGAATGTTATCAGGCCCCAGGGTGACTTGCTTTTGTTAACTTTGATTAGGCAGTTTGCACCTGATCCATAATGATGAGGGGATGGGTGTGTGGGCTGTGCATATCCACCTATACTGATGGTGAGCCAGAGGGGTGATGTTTGCCCTAAACCTGTCTGCAGCAGGTTGGCTATAGCTATGGTGTGTGGGTATGTGCTGTGATTGACTACCATTACAGGGTGGGTTAGGTTGTTGCCTCTGAGACGGCAGACATATGTGAAGATGGCCTTGTGATTGCCCTTAGTGGTTGTGTCCAATTTGTACTCATAGTTATCCTTACAGTAATCCACCTGTGACCTAATATGCTCATTCAGACAAAGGTTGACATGCTGCCCAGTTAGTGCCTGCTCCTTCTTTGCCCTGTACAGCTAATATAGCATCACCTTATGTGCTTTGTGTATTGGTGCTGTCCAGCAAAGGAGTTTAACTCTACTTTGGTGGAGACAGCTTTTACAAGTAGGGTATTGCTAAGGCCATACAGCTATGTGGGTGGTCATATATCTGTTTGCAGTAGGCATGGACACAGGGTCAGAACACAGTTGGCCACCTCTACAGTTTCAACGTGATACTCATGCTTATTATACTATCCATGTCTGTGTCAGGGCAATGCCACAAACAGTAGCTGTAGAAGTGTACCTCTGTTGGATGCTCAGAAACTAAGGTTACACACGTGTACAACATGTACAGCTTATTTACATTACTTTTTGGATCCCATGTCAGATGTTATGAGGCAGCCAAGTGCACCTACCCATACATACATATGCACAGGTAATACCTGCTATACATTTCTGTTCTGTGTCAGTATGGCACACTATAATTATAGTCTTGCTGCTCAGTTTGCCATGTCAAACTGTTAGGGCAGGACATCTGGAGGATACTGCACATACATGATGGGCTATGGGCCACAATTAGTGACACTTTCTTTATATTGCTTTAACACATGTATGTCATTTGATAGTGCACTAGCCTTTGCATTCACAGACATACCCTGGAGGATGTCTGACGCTCATATGGTAGGCAGAGAGGAGAAAGGCTAGGGGTGTGATAGTTTGGGTAGGAACTGTTAATGTTGTGAGTATGACTGTCATGGGGACATAGCTAGCTGAAATGCTGGACAGAGGAAAGGTGGATATATTGTGTGTGCCAGAGACCAGATGGAAGGGGTGTACAGCTGTGTGTATTGGAGACGGGTACAAATCATTCTGTCATGGTGTGTATGTGAGGGGGAACTGGTGTAGGGGTTAACCTGAAGGAAATTATGCCAAGAGTTTTTGTGGAGGTGATAAGAGTGGTGGGTAGAGTGATGCTTAGGAGGCTGGGAATTGATGGTATAATGATGACAGTTGTTAGTGCATATGCTCCTCTAATTGCATTTGTGATGGCTGAGACAGATGTACTTTGGTGTGGTTGGATGAAGTGGTGATGAGTGTAGCCAAGGGTGAGACAGTAGTGATTGGAGCAAATTCCAATGGGCATGTTGGTGAAGGGGACAGAGGGGATGCAGACGTGATGGGTAGGTATGGTGTTAAGCAAAGGAATGCAGAAGGTGAGATGATGGTGGAGTTTGCAACAGAGGTTGGACATGGCTGTGCTGAATACGTAGTTTTACAAGACTGAGTGGGATAGGGTGACATACAAGAGTGGAGGAAGATGCACACAGGTGGATTATCTCCTATGCAGGTGGGCTATTTGAAAGGGATTGATAACTGTAAAGTAGTGACAGGGGATAGTGTAGTTAGGCAGCATGAAATGTTGGTCTGTGGGATGACATTGGTGATCAAGAAGAGGGGGAGGAGTATGAGGGCACCACCATGGATCAAATGGTGGATACTGAGAAAGGGTGATTGTGAGGTTGAGTTCAGGGAAGAGTTAAGACAAGCAGTGGGTGGCAATGAAGTCTTAGCAAATATCTGGGTAACTACATCTGAGCTAGTAATGGAGATGAGTAGAAGTGGGCTTGGTGGGACATCTGTACAAAGGAAGGACGACAAGGAGACCTGGTGGCAGCATGAAGAAGTACAGAGGAGTATACAGAGAAAGAGGTTGGACGAGGAGAAGTGTGATTGTCAGACAGATGAAGAAAGCAGACAGGTGTATAGGGAGATGGGATGCATGACAAAGAGAGTGGTGGCAAAGGCTGAGGATGAGGCATCTGAAGGGTTGTATGTAATGTTGGACACTAAGGATGGAGAATAGGACCTATACCAATTGGCTAGACAGAGGCACATAGCTAGGAAGGATGTGCAGCAAATAAAGCTGATAAATGATAATGGTGGAAGTGTATTCACAAGTGAGAAGAGTGTGTTGCAGTTGGAAACAATACTTTGATGGGCTATTGAATGAAGAGAATGAGAGAGAGAGAAAAGGTTGGATGATGTGGGTATGGTGAATCAGGACATGCAACAGATTATCAAGCGGGAAGTAAGGATAGCTATGAAGAGGTTTAAGAATGGAAAGGTTATTGGTCCAGATGACATACCTGTGGAAGCATGGAGGTGTTTAGGACAAATATCAGTGGTCTTTTTAACCATATTGTTTACTGTAATCTTGGAAAGTGAGAGGATGTGAGGAGTGGATAAAATGTGTTTGGATGCTGATTATGAGAATAAGGGTGGTGTGCAGAGCTGTAGTAACTACAGAGGGATAACACTGATCAGTCACAGCATGAGGTAATGGTAAAGGGTGGTGGAAGCTAGGTTAAGAAGGGAGGTGAGGATTACTGATCAGCAGTATGGTTTCATGCTAGGAAAGAGCAGTACAGATGTGATGTTTGCTCTGAGATTGTTGATGGGGACATACAGAGAAGGTCGGAAGTAGCTGTGTTGTGTCTTTGTGGACTTAGAGACAGTATATGACAGCATGCCTAGAAAGGAGTTGTGGTATTGTATGAGGTGGTCAGGAGTGGCTGAGGAATCCATACGAATGCTATAGGATATGTACAAGGCTAGTGTGACAGTGGTGAGTTCTGCATTGGGAGTGACAGGTGTGTTTAAGGTGGAGGTGGTAGTACATCAGGGATCAGCACTGAGCCCTTTCTTATTTGTAGTGGTGATGGACAGGTTGACAGGCATGATCAGACAAGAGTCCTCCTAGACTGTGCTGTTTGTAGTGAGAGTAGGGAACAGGTTGAGGAGACCCTGGAGATGTGGAGGTATGGTCTAGAGAGGGGAGGTATGATGGTCAGCTGGACTAAGGCACAATATATGTGTGTGAATGGGAGGGAGGATAGAGGAATGGAGAGGATGCAGGGAGTACAGTTTGCAAAGGTGGATAGGTGTAAATACTTGGGCACAACAGCTCAGAGTAATGGCAAGTGTGGGGGAGAGGTGAAGATGAGAGTACAGGCAGGATGTGGGTGGCAGAGAAGAGTGTTAGGTGTGATTTGTGACAGACGAGTACCATTAAGAGGGATAGGGAAGGTCTACAAGAGTGTAGTGAGACCAGCTATGTTATATGGGTTGGAGACAATGGTATTCAAAAAAGAGGCATGAGTCAGAGCTGGTAGTAGCAGAGTCAATGATGTTAAGATTTGCACTGGGTGTGATGAGGGTGGGCAGGATTAGTAATATGTATGCTATGGGGTCAGCTAAAGTTGGACAGCTTAGGGACAAAGCCAGATAGTGGCAGGATTTTGTCAGTTTGGACATGTGATGAGGAGGTTTGCTGAGTATATTTGGGAAAGGATGAGGCTACCAGGTAAGTAGAAAAGAGAAAGGCCTGAGATATGGTGTATGTATGTGGTGATAGTGGACATGCAGGTGGTTGGTGTGACAGAGCAAGATGCAGAGGACTGGAAGACATGGAGACAGATGATCTGCTGTGGTGGCCACTAATGGTTACAGCCAAATGAAAGAGAATGTGATGTTGTAATGTCAGTGTTCTCAGGTTTACAATTATTTGCCAGACATAACACAACTCTTGATGACATAACTAAAAATATGAAGCACGCATATGGTCAGTGTGCATAACACTGGACAGTTGAATGGTATGAGCTCAGTATATCACATGCAGTTCAACACACACAGCCGCAACAGTATTTCAGTATGCAAATACCCTGTTTAGGTCCATCACATGTCTGAGGCAAACATGTATATCATATTTGTATTGACAATAAACATTTGGATATCTGCAACATCCCAGTAGCTGGCCTAGCAGTGTCACAGTCAGTATTGTGTAACAGACACTCCAGTAGTGGTCATATGTGAGCCATCCTTTCCTGGGGCGACTCAGGGCCCTGAGCTGTGTTCTATGTCACTGCAGACAGACACAGATGCTATGGTCATAGGTTCTGATCAGCAATGTATCAGTACAGCATGTGTTGCTGAGACATAATATTGTTTGAATTTCCTATTTTACATCTTTACATTTCCACTACTACATTCCATTACATGCTTAATTGTTTGACATATCTGTGTTTTTTTTCGGTTCAGTTGGTATAATCCATTAGTTTTAGTGTGTGTGTGTGTGTCTGTCTGTCTGTTTGTTTGCTTGTTTGTGTGTATCGCTCTCTCTCTCTGAGACAGATGTAGGCTATACATCTGTTTTGCATAGGCAGCATCTTGCCTTTTGTAGGTTATGCTTATGAGCAGCTGATGACCTGTGCACCAGTTGGAGTCCCCCACTTGCTAATTACATGTAGAACAGCTGTGGCATTATTCCCTTACCCAATATCATGGAAACACGCTCCTATAACTGAGTACTTCATGTGGGTGTTGCCTCTTTTCCTTGCCTATGAGGAGGACTTCATGGAGGTATGTGACAAACAGCATCACAGAGGGTAGTTAGAAATATCTCATACAACAAACACTGTGGAGACAGCCCAACAAACTGGGGGTGAATGTTCCAGACATAGGGACAAAATGTAAGTATTGCTGTTATACAGCTGAAGTAATGCTAGTTTGACAGGGTTTGTGTAGATATAGCTGCTCTGTGTGAATTTAAGTCTGCTACTGTTATGTGGTTGACATAACTCTCACCTGTAGAGCTATCCACAGATTGGCCAGAATTTGGACTCTTATATTTGGTGTGTTACTCACACATTTTTTTACCTTGGAAATTCAGTGGCATACTCTGAAGATTGCAGTGAGTAAATGGTAACATCCATGTGTGTTTCTGACTTCACATCCCTCAGAACAGTTATGCTACAACAACCCTTTTACACCAGCAACTTTCTCAGTTTATAGCAGCAATATGTCAATAATGCCCCTGTGTTTGGGCCTCTGCCCCCCAATTATGTCAGGCCTTGTCCAGATGTCATGCTGTAAGAGGTGGATAGGTATAGTATATCATTATATAGTGACTTCATTCCTGATCTCATCCCAGTGATGTATCAGACTGCCAGACATGTTATATATAGGAGGCCTTATATAGGAGGACAAAGCCTGGATGCTCTGTGGGACTCTATACAGTTGAGAGGACTGTGTATTTCTGGCAGTTGTTGACAAACTGTCAGGACTGTGTAGCAGCGTATTGTGAATGTGTTATTTGGCCAGTATAGGGAGGGGAGTAGATGTAAGTGTTATGGGTCCTTTTTTATCTGGCTTTGCATGCTGATCCAGTTTCTGGTGCTCTGTCAGCTGTATATGTTTGTAGGGGCAGACTAACACATGTCCCATACCACAGTCAGATGTCAGACTGCACTGTGCATTGGGCCAGTATATGTAGGGTTAGTGTGTGAGTGGAAAACATGTTGATGATTTTGTTTACACAGTCCATATACTCTACTGTTCATGCGGCTTACCAGTATGTCACTTTGAATGTGGTTAGACTGGTTATGGGTATGCACTTTCACACTGGTGTCTGTTTGTCAAAACTGTTACATCCCTGTAGTGCCTGATATATTTGCAATTACATGTGTATTCCCCCATAACAAAATTGGGTTATTGTAATGTCAGGCTGCCTGTAGTTTAGACAGTACTTGGTGACATGCCTAGCAGCTCAATGTAGTTTCCCTACTGTGATGTTATGTCCAGATATTTATCAGATGTACTGTTGGTTGGCCCCCATATGTGTTGCGTATGTCTGACACATCCATGGGATGATGTGAAGATTTATGTCAGTAACTAGTGGAGAGTAATTTGGTTTTGGACTTGGGCTATTCCAGTCACTATATGTTACAACAGACAGGAGGGTGTTACTGCATCAACTGTGTCACCTTATTAAGTCCAGTATTTGGGATATGGTCCCAGTTTCATGACTTTACCCCCCCTTGTCAGGCTTGGTCCAGATTTGTTGCACTAAGGAGTTCTGAGCAAACCTCTCGACTGGCAAGATTGTTTAAGACTGTCCAGGTTTATTGCTCATATAATCACTGTGATGATATGAGGATTTCTGTCAGTAAATGATGACATACATTGCAGTTTCAGAACTCACATCCTTCTGAACATGTATGCTGACACAAACCCTGTTATTGTAGCACATTCTACATTTATAACTGCAGTACGTATATTATGTTCCTGGTCTTGGCCCATTGTCCCCCCATTTTGACAACCTTTGTCCAGAATTCTTGCACTAACAGGTGGAGAGGTATGGTGCTGGGCATGACTCCACTACATGTTATGAGCATATATCTATATCTATCTATATATATATATATATATATATATATATATATATATATATATATATATATATTTTAGCTCTCTCTCTCTCTCTATATATATATATATATATATATATATTCATTTTTTGATATTGATACCTATAGTTATATAACAATATATATGTATGCATTCTATACATATTTGCTTTATATGTATAACTCCGTATATCTGATGTGTATACTTTTTCATATTTATCTGTCACCATACACATCTATATGTTTATATTTATATATGCTAAACATGACTGATTCCACAGTGTTTGTTCCCTACTATTCTATACCTGTACTGAATGATATATTTGAAAAAGCAGCATTCATTATAAGCTCAGATGGAGTAGAGGTACATTGCTCTGACTATGCTGTGACTCAGCAGGACTGATTATTTTGTTGCTGGCCAGAACAGTGGCCGATGGAGACAGGGTAATTAAGGCAGTTTTAAGCAGTTGTAAATGGGTTTGCATGGGTTTGTGTGGGTTTGCGTGATGGTAAGCAATGCCAGCACATGGCTAAATGGGAAACTGCTTAACCTGTGTAGGCATTGCTTAGCATCATGCAAACTTGGTTACTGCTGCTTACTGCTGCTTACTGCAGCTTACTCCCGCTTAACCCCGTGGTCATTTTTTAAAAGAAAAGAAAAAATGGGGTGATAGGAAAGTGGTGAAAAAGGGGACATGCAGAGGGAAAAAACAATATGAAAGATATCTAGGGATGTGCAGGATGGGTGTAGGGAAGGTCCATAGCTGTCCATTTCTGATACAGCAACAGCTGTACATTTGTACAGAATTTGGAGGTGAATTCGGACACTCAAACCCCTGAGAGAGGGGTGAGAACAACAGTACTGTGTTTTAAACCAATTAGATCAGGTTACATGTGTCCAGTGGACACATGTGTGAAATTGACAGCTATGTATGGGACGATATTTTTTTTTGGGAACAGATTGCCCTTTTTTATAAGGTGAGAGTGGGATGTTGGGGAAGTATAGTAAGTATATATTGGGGAGGTAAAACCACAAAGAATGTAAGAACAATTTCAAATGCCACGAAAATGACCACCACAGATACAAAAGTAGGAAAATTTAATATTCACTTAGAGCCTTGGCATGAAATGCCTTCCAAGAGTAAAAAAAAATCCCAGTGCATCCACTTAAATACATCCACTAAATACCTTAATTAACAATCAACACATAATAAAACAATCAATTATTTAAATCACATATTTCCAATTACTCTCTCTATTGAGTCCAAAGGGCTCCAGTGTGCCATATTTTAAAATAAGCAGTGTTTCCTTCTGTAGCAATTTATTCTTAACATTTCTGTGTTCCCCAAGTAAAACCTCAACTTTCTCTAAAACACAACCTCTCAAATCATCAGGGTTAGAGTTATGATAATGTAAAAAAATGGGCACCTAAAGGGCTTTCTAATCTTTTATTTTTAATGTCCCTAACATGTTCCTGTACACGTACTTTGAAACTTCTATATGTCTGTCCTATATAATACAAATTGCAAGTACATTTTAGTACATAAACAACTCCCTCTGTGCAACTGGTGTAATGGCATCTAGTAGTAAACTGTGTTTTGTTAATATATGCAAAATAGGGTACCAAATATTTACAAATCGAGCACCTGTTACGGGGAAAAGTTCCCTTTCTTTCATTCCACCTATGTTTACATTACTAGATGGAAGACAAAAGTAATTATGTACTACCATATCTTTCAAATTTCTAGCCCTCTTATAAGAAACTTTAATTTGCTTAGGTAGACAATAACATAATTCCTTGTCTCTTAATAACATAGGCCAAAACTACTTTACACATTATACAACTCTATTTGTAAGGTAGTAACAAAATTAATTTCCTTTTGTATTTGTCTATCCAAAATCCTATTATCATTATTTTCAACTACATAATTTACCCTATTTCTAAATAAGGACCTATCAGTCTTTTTATCTTGCCCATTTCTTAATTTAAAAATTTTAACTTTAGCCTCCACTACCTGTTGCTCATCATAACCTCTGTTGAGAAACATTCGTTCAGCAATATTTATTTATGACTTAAAACTTCTTCTGTACTACACAATCTATGGATTCTCAAGAATTCATTATAAGACAAAACAGTTAACAAGTGCCCAGGATGACAACTATTCCCATATAGAAACTGGTTTCTATGTGTGAATTTATTATATAGACCTGTATTCAGTCTATCCAACATAATATCCAAAAAATTCACACAACAACCCAATTGTATTCCATCAAATTTTAGGCCCATTGAGTTAACTTGTAAATCTTTTACAAAAATATCAGCATCTTCCATTTGTCCCTGACATAAAAAAAAAATAAGTCATCAATAAATCTCAAGTATAAAATTAAACTTGTTTTATAAAAACTATGTGGTTATATATTGTCTGTTTCAAATTTAACCATAACTAAATTTGCATACATGGGGGCAAATGCAGTCCCCATGGCTGTACCCAGTAATTGTTGAAAAATTTCACCATTAAAAGTAAAAAAAAATATTTTTTAACAGAAAGATACCAATTCAATAAGAAAATTTGACATAGGTGAATCCTCCAAAAAATAAAAAATAGACTGGATATCTATTTCATGTTTTATATTTGTATACGAACTTTTAACATCTAGACATAACCAGAACATAGAATCATTCCACTGCATAGTTTTAATCCTACTCAAAAGGTCCTGGCTATCCCTAACATAATAGGGGATCCCCAAAATATACTTTTTCAAATAGTCATGTAACAAGTTACTAATAGGCCTCAAAAAATATTTTTCTGCAAATACAATTGGTCTCCCACTCAAGTTTTCTAAACCCTTATGTGTCTTGGGAACACAGTAAAACACTGCAATTGTACTATTTTCAACTTGAAACTTCCAAGATATATCATGGGTAGTAAAATACCTCAATCTATGTCCTTTATCTAATAACAATATATATTCTTCCACAACTTTATGATAATCCAAGATATCACACTTTTGATAAACATCTGCATCATTAAGATGGGAATAACAAATATTTAAGTACTGTGTGTAATGCAAAATTACAATTTGATTTCCCTTGTCAGATGGCTTAACTACTACAATTCTCTAAATTCTAACCATTGATTTTTAGTCAGATTGAAACAAACATCAGACCTATTACTAATACATGCCTTATATAGTTGCTCGATTTCATAATTAACAAGAGAAATATATCCCTGTATGTTACTATTTATAAATGGAGGGATGAAGTAACTTTTTGCTGTGATAGCACTTGTATCCAAATTGTCATATGCATTTTAAACTTGTTCATTAGACATATTCAGCATAGATGAACAAGAAAAAAATGATGATTCATCTGAATCAGTACTATCATCCACAATATTATTTTCACCTAAAACATTCTCATTTTTGGAAAAGTAATCAATTAAATGTAACTTTCTACTAAGCAGAAAATTTTCCGTTTTTAATACATGCAATCTAATAAAGCTGTGGTAATATATTTAAGTCCCAAGTTAAGAACAGACAATACTGTATTTGAAATATCACAGTTAGAAATATTAAGCACAAATAAATTATTATCAGAAATACATTTATTAAGTCCGAGTTCTTTTGTTATATTGTCCTTTAAAGTTCCTACCAAAGTTTTTCTGTTGTCCCCAGTCATCCCGACTGCGTTTGCCATAGTTTGAAAAGGCTCCCTTGTTGTTCCTGTTACTATTGCTGTTGGCGTTAACATGTCCCTCATTCCGAAAACACTTTTCAAAATCTTCTGAGTTCTGTGCCTTGGGTAAAGTTGGAAAATGCTCGTTATTGCCTTCCTCATTTATACCCCCCTGTATATTTTCCGAAACTGAAAAAGAAACTGAGCCAGAAGCCGAACTGCTGTTATAACTTTGGTCCCTCCCTCTTTGAGGGTGTGACCTTTTACTCTTGCATTTCCACAGAAATGCATGATCTAAATTGTAATCTTTACCATCAAGAGAAATTTTACTGCTTTTATACTCAGTTAATTATTTTTCCAACTCTGTTAAACCCATGTTAATATCCTGCAACATATCTAATTTAACAGAAGAAATACGTTTTTGTAACTCAGTACTTACAGAACAACTTCTACCTTCAACTGCCATTTTTTAAGGTGGTCCCTATCTATTAAGATATGGACCCATTCCATAGAGCATTGCTGGGCTGCCTCTACCCATCTCTTGCAAAAGACCATATCATCAGGATTCCCTTCATCGAAAGGTGTAGTAGAGAACTTGGAAGCCCTCAAACCCCTAGGGGCAATATTAAGTTCAGTGCAATGTTGTAAATACAGCAGATTGATATGAGTACTAGTTTCTTTTTTAAGGAGCCCTTCCAACTTCTCCTTTAAATTACAAGCCTCAGTAGGTAAACGAACATCATTTAGGGAACCAACATTCTGAAACAAGCCATCACAGCGGTATTCCACTGTCCCATAAACTGTTCCCAAAAATTATTAGCAGTTACACTATTGGTGCCTCCTTGGGAACCAGATGCCTCATTTTGTAAAGCATTCGTACCTTCCAGTACCCTGGTTCCTTTTTCACCAACCGGTACAACATACTCATATTTGGGGAGGTAAGTTGGGTCGAAAGACAGACAAGACAGACAAGACAGCAGACAGGGGTGGAATATGACACATGTGGGGAGTAAAACACCTTGGACAGGGAGGGTGGTTGGGAATCGGATGCCCATGAGCCCTCAAATGCATACAGTGGGAATGAGGTCTCCACCCATGGGCCAACACCACTGCACCTTTACGGTCCCAAAGGTGGCTTTGCTGGGGGCTGAGCAGGAGGGGCAGGCTGACCCTCAAGATGCACCACATGGCCCTCAAGCTGTCATAGCTGATCTCCAAACTCTTTTTGAAGCTCGCTACACATCAATTCCGAACCTGACTATGGGTGATGGTGTCCTGTCTGCGCCTGTTCCTGGGGAGGACATGGGCCCCATCACCTGAGGCGGTTCCACCCAAAGGTGGTACAGGACCATCAGATGAGGGGTCCAAAGTTGTCCCCAGACATGTTGGGGCCCGGTGCCACAGCCAGTTGTAGGTGGGACAGGTGGATTTGTTGGAATGAGCCTTCCCAGACGTGCTGTGGTGTTGAGGTTTTACAACATATGTTGGATAGTCATGAACAATGCATTCCAAGATTAGTTATAACAGCATACATAGGTGTTCCCATTAACCCAAAACAACAGATTTGAAGTAGTTGCATAGCAAACAGGACACATGCATATATGGAACCATAGTGGGCCTTATAATGGCATGCAGGTTACACTGATAGCAACAGGCCACCAACGATAGTATTTGAACAGGGAACATTAATAATCAAATGGTTAAATATTTGTAGAACAATGGGACACATGTCCCAACAGTAGGTTTGGTGAAAATATACCCGTTGGTTTATGTGTTTAAATTATTGGTGCATTATATGGTGGGGAAGAGAGAGAGATGTCCATTAACAACTGTATAGGCTTGAATTATTCACAACTTTAATGATCATTGTTCCAATCATTACTCTCCAGGTATTACCACACTTTACATCCACCTATGGACTTGGGTTGGGCAGTGGTATGTTTGTACCCAGTGTATAATTAAAGCCTTCTCACAGCTAATTTATACTCTTTCTTAGGTGCCAGACCTGTGGAGGAAATTTCTGTTGACACTACCTGACTTTTTCTATTGATATTCACATAGTCAAGGTTACATATGTGCACCCATAGTGTGTGTGTGTGTGTGTGTGTGTGTGTGTGTGTGTGTGTGTGTGTGTGTGTGTGTGTGTGTGTGTGTGTGTGTGTGTGTGTGTGTGCTACTGCCATACTCCACTTTGATTTCTATCAGTCACCCTGGGTGTTGGTGTCAGTGACCACCAGGTGTAACAGCATGACACTTAAGGGACATTTCTTGGAGGAGACTACTTGGTGTATGTACTTATCTTGCTGCCATTTGCAACCTTGGGGTTGGACAGTGAGTGTTGTACACAGTTTATAATTACAGCCTTCTTACAGCTCATTTATACCTTTTCTTAACTGGCAGACCTGTGGAGCTAATTTCTGTTAACAATTCCTGACTGTTTCTACACATATTCACATATTCTTGGGTGAGATTATGCATACAGCTTAATACCACTCCTGGGATTCGAACCATACCTGTTTGTGCAAAAAGGTACAACAATGTTGTGTTACATCACAATGAACTATTGGGGAACTGATGTTTCTTTTGTGACTGTTTTCTGTATAATACTCTCTTGTTTGGACAATCTGCCTTGTAATTCTGACATTCATGCATGGCAGATAGTTCTTATACTGTGTATTCATACCTTGACACATTACAGTATGGAAAACAATAGTTAACACAACATTACTATTGAGGGATTAGATCTTGGTGCATGGAGCATTTCTTATAGTTAATCTGTTTTACAACTCCATAATGTTTGTCAGATGAGCCTCAATCAATTAATGCTGTCAGAGCCATAGTTGCTGTGCAGAACCTGTACATATTTAGATTCATACTACCACATACCAAAGTAAACAAAACAGTCTGGGGTTTTGGGTTTATTGACAGGTACTGACACTTTTATTGATATATATCCTGTATGTCACTATTACTCTGCTAATGTCTAGTTCATCCAGTACAAACAATA
Organism: Protopterus annectens; assembly: GCF_019279795.1. Lineage (NCBI taxonomy): Eukaryota > Metazoa > Chordata > Ceratodontiformes > Protopteridae > Protopterus > Protopterus annectens. The sequence continues at coordinate 1,328,439,406 of NC_056728.1, forward strand.
CACATTTCTAACTACTGGCGGCCTTTCTATTTATTTGCCCTGACTATTGCAAGCTTGATTTGTACTCATCAGCCTCACAATGCGGCCTTAGCAGCCTGCTGGAGTGTGCATCCATGTTTACAGCCCTCTCATCTGCAGCTGCACAGGAGATAGAGAAACAATGATGCATACCTATCCATCTCATACTTAGGCTGGACTATGTTACACAATAATTGATACTGATACTTACACACTGCTGGGACATTCTGTACCCAAGCATCTTGGATCCACTGGTCCAAGAGGCCCCACTTCCTATGCTTCAAGTCAGCATAATGGTGGTGGACCTGATCACCAGGATACCAGTAGCACTGATGAGGTCATGTGTGAGACAGTCCCAAGCCTCTGCTTTGTATTGGGAGCCCTGCTACTGGTCCTGCAGCAGTCTCTCTTTGTGGTCTTTTACGAGGAGACCAACCATGACCCTGGACTCCTGAATGCCCCAAGGCAGCACCCAAAAGTGCACTCCCTCACCAACACCAACCATAGTGGCTGCAATGATCAGCTACAACTGGTTATGGTTGTATTCCCACCTGCGGGGTTTAAATAGAGCTGGATTCTCACCTTTTGCTGTGATTGGCTGATTTTGAATATGCTGACCTAAGCTAAGCACCAGGGAAACTCGCTTAGCTAAGATAAGCATTGCTTAAAGGGATAGATGCTAAGCACTGCTTACCAGTGTGCAAATCTGCTTAGCTACACTAATTATTGGTAAGCATTTAGATTTAAGCAATGCTTTCACTGGCTAAGCATAGCTGAGCAAACTTTAGCGTTGTTCAGCTTTTATTTTATGCACTATCAGGATTGTGGGGTTGATTCCTTATTAATGATATCTTATGATATGCACGTTTACCTTCCATAACATCCCTCTATGTGCTTTCATTACATTATATTCTTTTGTGGCTATACTGTATGGGACACTTGTGTTTTTATGGGGATTTCACATCTGGACTACACTGACATCTCACATTTGCACCTGCTACACTACCCTGGTTAACAAATCCCGATAGTGCATAAAATGAAAGCTGAACATTGCTAAATTTTGCTCAGCTATGCTTATGATTGGAGGGACTCCCTGGTCAGCCTCAGTAAGAAGCTGAGATCCCTCATAAAATCCTCCAAAGCTAGTTACAAAAACAAAATTGCCACTGACTAAAGACAACCACAAAGCATTCTATAGCTATGTCAAGAATCTCAATGGCAACACTCAGACCTGCTCTGAGTTACAGCACAATGGCACTAAATATACAGAACCAACTGATATTGCCAACATCCTGGCAGATAGGTTCAGTGCTAACTTTACACCCCTCTCATCCCCTAAAGGGCCCATTTCTATACTGGAAGAATGCAAAGTTCCTGTAATCATGGCTGCACAGGTAAAAACACACTCTCCAAAGCCAAGAACACAGCATCCAGGGGACCTGACAACATCTCAGGCTGCATTCTACATGAACTACAGAATGAACTGGCACCCCACCTAAGTACCATGTTCAATCATAGCCTCACCTCAGGCTATGTGCCCACTGAATGATGCACAGTGATGGTTATCCCACTTCACAGAGGGGGAGCCACCATGGACCCCAGGAACTACCACCCCATTAGCTCGATGAGCCTGGTCTGCAAGGCTATGGAACATATCATCATGGAACTTATAAACAATGACATTGGTAATCTCCAAACTATGGACCCCACCCAGTTTGGGTTTGTAAAAGACAGATCATGTCTCCTAAACCTGATAGACTTCTTTGAAGCGGTCACCAAAGCTGTAGATGAGGGTAAGGTGGTTCACACAGCCTATCTAGATCTCGCCAAGGCTTTCAATACCATCCCCCACTCTGGAATTATAGATAAACTCACTAAACTAAGTATAAATCCCCATGTCACAAGATGGGTTGCCAACTGGCTCACTGACAGAACCCACACTGTGAAAGTGGCAGACTCCAAACCCAACTTCAGACCAGTGACAAGTGGAGTACCACAGGGTTCAGTCCTGGGTCCTCTCCTGTTTGCTATCTACTTCTCTGAATTACAGGCTAACACAGAAGGTCTTTGGCTAATGAAGTTTTCAGATGACTGCAAACTAGGAGCCATAATCAAAACTCCAAAAGATGTGGACATCCTAGAAAAGGGCCTCACTGAGACAGATGCCTGGTGTTAAAGCCATGGCCTCAAGCTCAATGCCAAAAAGTGCATTGTCATCCCTTTTTGTAAAAACTCTGTACCCATGAACTACTACATCGGCGGTAGTCTACTTAACACCGAAAGTGTGATAAGAGACCTTGGGACACAGGTGGACAGTAGTCTCTCCTTTGATAATCACATCGCCACAGTAGTCAGGAAATCCTTCTACATGGCACACCTCATCACAAAAAGTTTCTCATCCAGGAAAAAAGAGGTCATTGCTCCCCTCTACTAATCACTTATTAGACCCATTATTGAGTACAATGCCCCTTTTGGTATGTACCTCACAAGACATCTACAACAACTGGAAAGGCCGCAGAAATACCTCACAAAGAGGATTACTGGCCTCGAACAGATGCCCTATGCAGACCATCTCAAAAAAATGCAGCTTTACTCTGTCGCATATCGCCTACTCAAAGGCGATCTCTGCCTAACACACAAAGCTATGTCAAACCCAGAGCTTTTGGACATGCTCCACTTAAAGAAATCCCAATCCCTCTGAGCTACATGCTCTAGGGGCCTAAACCTTGTCACCACAATAAACAGAACATGCTGGAGGGATAGATTCCTGTCCCAGAGACTTCCCATACTCTGGAACAAACTACCTATCTATATCAAACAAAGATCCTCATTAGGACTCTTCAAGAAAAATCTTGATGATTGGATGGGAGATAAGAAATTCACTCCAGGGATCACTTCTGTGGCTCTGCTTGACAGAGGCACAGGAAAATAATTTTCTTGGTTGGCGAAAGCCAGGGTACCTTTTGGCTATGTTTATATAGGCCCTAGGGCCAATAGCCTAGTACCTACCTATGAACTTACCTATGAACCTATATATTATTCACTGCCTATTTATAAAAAAAGATATTTTAGTGCTGCTTTCGCATATAAAAATGAATGGACTGCATTGGGGCTCAAACCGTGAATGACTGCATGCTAAGGGAAAGCTCTAACCATTACACTATCTCACTTTGGTTGTTTTGGCTGTATATTTCTATTTTAAGCTATGCTGAACACAGCTGCATGATGTGCACACCCCTCAGCTACACTTAAACTTTAGTTGGGAGGGGAAAATATATAAATATTTGTTGTATTTTTCTTAGTTTAGGGATATGTAAATAGCTAACAGTCATACCTCTCCACCTCTTAGAGCATAACATCTGGACAAAGCCTAACATGATGGAGGGACAAAGAGGAGCAGATTTTAAATATTGCTCTTTCAAACTTAGACAGTTAATAGAATATTAGGTTTTGCATTAGCATGACATATATGAAGGATGTGGAGTCTTAGACTCAAATGTTTGTCATTAGTTAATGACTTTGGGACTCAGCTCTTTGCCAGGATAGTAGGAGAAGCACACCTAACATATGAGGCACAGATCTGGACATTCTGCCAATATCATATCAATTGGGGGGAATGCTAACAGTGTCTGCATACACTGTTTATGTTTTCAAAGTGGCATATGGCACTTCTGAGTGCAGTGGGCGTGTTGACTGTGTGAGCCACTGCTTGGACATGCCCCCTGCACTCGTTCACGGATCGTGCCCATATAGGTTATATAGCAGTGCGCCTTCATGAATATGCAAGGCTCACTGCTGTGCTGCACAGGCATGATCCGCTCCATGCAAGAATAGAATTATTCTTGCATGGAGCTTTCATGAATCCCAGAGTAAGTTTAGCAAGACCTTTTTTTGCTTGTTGAGAATGACATTTACTTTTCTCTGCACTGAGTTTTTTTTTTGCATTGTAGGGCTTCTTTATATTTGGGTTCCACCATAAGAGCTTATATTTTATTAATTTAGTGATGTATTTACTTTGAAGGAAGACAGATGTTTCTATGCAGCTGATCACATGCACATAGAATCTGGTGATAAAGGCTTTCACATAAACAGTGGGGTCACTTAGTTGGAAAGGAATGTTGAATTTAACCAAGTCATTACTCAGTTTCAGTCTTTAAGCTGAAAGACACAACAAATTACTCAGTTTCAGTAGGTTAGCCTTGGCACAATCTTTGAATGTTAAGGTTTGAGAGGATTCTTCCAGCTTCGGGCTTAAGGTGGATGTGGCTGATTTGTGGACCAAGTTAGCAAGGGTGGGAGTTACAATTGGTATATAGCAGAGCTGTCCCACATTGGTGTGGACCATGTCCAGGATTTTATCACTCCTGATTGGCATGTGAACTAACTGGTTAAGAGAGCTTGTACTGATGAAGTCAAGAAATATCTGGGTGTACATGTTTGAGGTTGTATTCATCTCCCAATTAATAGAGGGGGTAACCAAAGTCTCTTGTGACAATGATGTTTGGCTTAATGCAAATGGATTCCATTTTAGTTAGGTAGGAGCAGGTGCTGAGAGGGGCATGGGGGGGTCCTATTTTTAGTCATGATGTGATAAGGGGCTTTATTAATGGTAAGATAGATTTAGAAGAGTTCCAGGTTTTTATCTTGTCTAATTAATCTGGAGATGAAGTATTTTTTTTAGAAATATGGAGATACTGCTGCCTTTAGTATCTTCATCTTATATGGTAAATTTGAATGTGTGGTAGGCATTGAAACCCTGCACTAATGGGGTGTTTTCCATAGTCTTGAACCAAGCTGAGTTTTTGTTAAGGCTCTTAGTGTTAATCAGCTATACCTCTAGTAATCCTGATTCTGTTTTGTTATGTTGGAAGCTTTTGACAGTTGACTTTGCCTAAAAAAGGCATTGTGGAATGGAAAATATTTTAACCAATATACAAAGCCTTGAGATGACAGGTGCAGGCCATCCCCAGTAAAGCAGATCTCTTAACAAACAAAAATATAGTTTAGACACTGTTTGAATGACACCAGAAGCTATACCAGTTGTTGAAATCAATAATCTTTTATTTGTATTGCCACAGTAATCTTGGTGATGACAAAATGCTACTCAGTGTTAGGCTCATACCTGCCTCAGACACATATTCTGAGAGCTTCATTATATCTCTTCATATAGTCCAAGAAGGTATGTCTCAAATCATTTATACCTACATGTGTCATATGTGTGCTTGTGGTGCAAAGACGTGAGTATCTGCAGGATGTGGTAAATCCTGGCACCTGATAGGCAACTAATCATGGCTCTCCCCTTGCATAATTAAGGGAGTGGTGCACTGTGGAGTCTTACAAAGGAGTCCCCTAAGATTAGGATGTTGAATTATTTATTTTATTTATTTATTTATCCCTTGTTGACCAGGTTAGTTCCACTAAGCTAGTATCCTCATTTCATAGGAAACTTGAGGTGATATTTATTCTACTATGGGAAATTGACCAGAGCATCAGAAAACTTCCCTACTCTTTGGAACTGCTAGAAGGGCTCCTACACCAGCAAGGAAGAGGCCTAAGGGAAACAGCAGCATGGATGAGGAGAGAAAAGCTATGGAAAGTTTAGAAGTGGAAAGTGAGAACTTGGAGAAAAAATTGTTCAATATGAAGCTTCAGAATGCAAACAAATATTTCTGTGTGGTGGATATTACAAATGAGCAGTGTTTTGAGGCCTCCATGGACAAGGAAGTAACAGAGTCTGTAGAAGTGGTACAAATAACCAAAGTAGCGCCAAGAGGGCTTGCAGATGATGTTCTATTAAAAATAATCAAACAGGATAATCCAGGTGGCTGTTTTATGGGGTGAAATAACAGATATGGTTTTTGTAAGCACTGAGGATGGTAATATGGAAGAAGAACCAGGTGATGTATCAGCAGAAAATGCAGCAGTTAAAACTTATGCAGCAATGTCAGAAAGTAAAAAAGAAAGCAGCAACAAGAAAAGAAGGTGTCAGGTTTTATGGCAACAGATAACACAGTAACTAAAATATATACAGCAGTGACAGCAACAAACTCTAAGTAAAACTGCTTTTAAAAAGAAGAGAAGATTAACAATGAAAATGAGACTGAAAATGACACTGCAGTAACTATAAAGTCTGGGACAATTTGGTAACTGTTCTAGTCTTTTATACATATTGGGACAAAGACTTTTTGTGACTTAACATTAGAAACCGATGGACTGATGATTAAATTTATAGAACTATGTAACAGAAAGGATATTTATCTGTGTAACAATTATTTATTTATTTATTTATTTTATTATTTATTTTACATTTGTTGACCGGGCTAGTCTGGCTGGATACATGTCCATTTTCAGCAGAGGCCCGAGGAGAAAAGCTCCACTATATACTAGTAAAAACATTCAAACAGGACAATAAAAGAAACAAAAAAAAAACAAAAATTATAAGAATGTAAAGAACAAATTCAATGTAGTGTAGTTACATTTACAGTAGCACGTTAAGATAGGTAAACAAAACAAAGGAGAAATACAGAAGGGATCCATGATCCCATATTCTTTCATAACAACTATAAGAATCAAAAATATTTACAATATTAAGAATTATGATAAACAATTAGTGCCTGGGCACTAGTTCTAGGAAACAGAAATTGCACAGCAGGGATGATTAATAGGTTTAAAAACAAGGTGAGGTGACATGTTGCAGTAATATATCTTATAAAAGGAAAAAGCGACCTTGTAGAGAAAAAAGAAAGTCCATTTGTTGTCTGGTGCTAACTTAAATGTTAAAAAATGTTACTTTGCAGTTTAGAACCGATGAACTGGATGAAGGCGATCTTAAAAAATGCATTCAGGACTGTGTGAAATTGTTGATAATACTGTGAAAGAGATCGGATAAACTTATGGAATGGAGGGTGGAGGTTAGAAGCTGTTTTGAAATGTGAAAAAAAAAAACATGGTGAAACACTTGCCATGTGCTATTTTTGTGGCTGGTTATATAGGGACATTAAGATATGCTGGCCAGCCTAAGTCATATTTCTTTTATGGGGCCTTTTCTTATGTAATTTATGCAATTTGTGATGAAGTACAATGTGACCAGTGTGGGGAGAAAGGACATGCTGCAAGAAGGTATGTGCTTGAGTGCAGGTTGTGTAAAAAAGGGACACATTTGGACTGATTGTCAACAGTAAACTGTAGATACTCAAATCAAAGGGAAAATGGAAGAAAACATGTATGAGGAAGTACAGCAAGAGGCCAGGAAGAGTATAAACTTGGTGAAGAAGAAACTGTTAAAGAAGAAAAAAATATGGAGGGGAAAAATGAAGAGAGAGTGCATGCAGGAAGAGAGGTTAGGAGAGACTGATAATAGTAACGTTCTAGCTAGTGAGAAATCTGATTTTGAGAATCAAGGATTATTTCTCCTTAAACCCAAGAACAATATTTGGTTGGGGAAAAAATAAACATAAGAAAATGAAAATTGAAAAATATTTCCCCCAAAAGAGTGAAAATACTGCATGTAACATTGGAAAGTTGGGAAGATTAAACTGTTAAGTATGTGAGGTGGTCAGAACATGTTTATAGAATTACAGAATTATATGCATTTATGGCTAGCAAGGGAAGAGAAAATCTGTTTCATCAAATGTCACACTATGTGATGGTTAACATGAAAACTGTAAATGCGGTAGACTTTAATTATGATTTAAGGGGGAAAATGTAAATAGAAAGAGGAGGATGTAAAAAATATGAGAAGTGACAAAATGTGGCAAATTACCTGTGCGGAACAAAAGCCAATGGACTTATAGAAAGGGTCAATTTGATCTAAAATTGATTATTTTATATTATCAAAAGGCTTGGGGATAGCAGATGGTAATACAGGTATGATATGTTTTTCAGACCATTTAGCAATATGGATGGAAGTGATGGAAGAAAGAAAGTATATTAAAAAAGGAAAAAGAAAGAATAAATGAGAAACTATGAAATGATATTGGTGGGTAGGAAGTATTGCAGTTATGGAAGGATCATATAGCCACAAAGGACTGCTGCTATAAAAACTGGTCTGAATGATGGATTGAATTAAAAAAGAAATATATAAAGTTCTTTTTTTCAATGGCAAGATGATGAAAGAAAGGGATAGAAAGTGAAACATGGGAAAATGTATAAAAATGTATTACAGAATTTACAGAATAATATAAGAGAGTGCTGTGATATGGAAAAAATATTAAAAAAAAACATCAAGAAAAAATGAAGGCACTACTGTTTAGGCAGAGATATTATTTACAAAGGAAAAGGGAAGAGGTATCTGCATGTTTGCTAAAGTGGTAACGGAGGGTATTAGTATAATGAGGAAAAAGAAAAATGTAAAAGGAATGGAAAAACACAAAAGCAAGTTCTGAGTATTGTAGTACAGCATGTGGAAAAGATGTACAAGATTAAAAAGAAGGAAACTAAGGCAGAATGGAAAGTCAAAAAATACAAAACAAGTTAAGGAAGAATTTGAAAAAGAAATTATTATTAGCGCATTTGATAAACTGCTTAGAAAAGTAAATATTGATTCAGTATCAGGCCCAGAAGGTACAGGGTATGGAATATACAAGAAATTAATGGACTGGTAAAAAGAGTATTCTGTAAATGTACTGAATGAATGGCTGAAGGAATGTTTGTTTATGAAGAGTTATATTGAAGGATATTTCAATTTATATGGAAGAAAGATGAGAAAAATTAAGTAAAATATTGTTGACTCATCACATTAAATAACACATACTGTAAATTTCTATGACAATAATACAGATGAGAATAGAAGGGAGGAAGGGTGAAGGATATTATGGAGGAAAGTGTTATGGTATAAAAGGGAAGGGATGTCAAGAAACATTATTGGTTGTGAGAGAAATTGTGGATGATATTATAAGTAAAAGGAGGATGCCACAACTTACGGAAGGTGATGTTAGCAATGCATTTGATACAGTAGGATGTTATGGAGAAGTATGGATAGGTAACAGAATTAGGAATGTGTGTATGTCACCATCTGAAAATAATAGAGTGAGAACGTTGGCGAATGAGTGGTTGAGTGAAAAAATATGCTTGAAATGCAGTGCATGAGAAGGATGAGCCATGAGTGTAATATATTATAAAATGAAAGATACTAGATATGTGTTGCAAAATGAAGTGGTGATTCCAGTAGTTTTAACATATGCAAATTATACAGTTGTAGTTGTTAAGAACAAAATATGGATGAGGGAAGTGCTGTTTTGTCTGAATGGATGCTTAAAGGAAACAGGAATGACTTTGATTAAAGATAAAATTAAGGGTTTAGATGATGTGGTGAAAATTGGCGGGGGTGTATTTTTCAATGAATGAAGTGTCTTTGCTTTGGATAAAATTTAAGGAAAATGTAGTTATGATGCAATGGGAGGGTGTGATAAAAACATGAAAGAAATATGTCTTCTGTGGAGGACTTACAGATTAACATTCAGGGAAAGGGTTTATTTGGTGATTCTGTATTAATGGGAAAAACAGCATGTTTGTGAAATGTTTATACTATCCCAGAAAAATATGAGAAGGAAATTGTGCAACTGATGTTTCTGTTTATATGGGGGTTCAAGATTAAACCCAGTGAAAAGAGATGTGTTGTATATGAGTGAAGATGAAGGAGGATTGGGGGTTACTAAACACAGTTGTTTATTCTGCTTCTTTAAACTTATGTAGATTATTAAAGCGAGTAAAGGAACACAATGAGAAATTAGTAGTGAGAATGTTTAAATGTAAGCACAAAAAGTTCTAGCAGATGACAAGAATAAGAAAAAGAGAAAAGAATATGTAAATGAAGAAATGAAATTATATCAAAAAAACCATACTGACATGGAAAATAAAAAAAATATGATATAGAGATGATAGATAGAAGCTTATGATATAATAATATGATGAAACAATTTTAGTATGTAAATCCATTGGAAATTTCATCAGAAGAAGTGTTTAAAGCCTTATAGTAAAGAAAAAGTGATGTGCCAAGATAGCAGAGTGTCAGAATTTTCCATGGAGGCTGGAAATAAATACGTTACCAATAAAAGAAAATATTCTATATAAAAAGAAAGTTCAAAGAGTACATTTACTTTCTGGGGAGGAAGGGACAACGGTGAATGTTTTTTTTTTTTTTTGAAATGTAAAAGAGTGATGAAACTCTGGAAAATATGTCAAGAAAAAACGTTGGAGAATATTAATGATATAAACACTATAGATACGAACATGATTATGTATGTATGTTAGAAGAAAAAGAAAGAATATATGACAAGGGTAGAAAGATATATTATAAAAAATTAAATTATCATTGTGGAAGAAGGAGTGGGGGTCAATTATGGAAGAATAACAATGAGGATATTATAAGAAAAATTATAAATAGAAAAAAATAGAAATGTGTATATATGTGCCTGTAAATAATGGTTTATATTGTTAAATAAAGGACCCTTAATCTTTTTAATAGCAGACATGGGATAGTTTACTTCTACCTGAGCTACCACCAGCTCACACAGGTAGGATCTTGTTTTAACATCTCATCCAAAGTATGACACACTCAGGAGTCCAATCCCCCCTACCCCTTATGCTCTAACTTCGCAACAAAGACACGTGAGCTACCTGTTGAACCACATGGCCCTTTGAAATGAGACAGTGTAAATGTTACATGTATGTTTCATTGATGGTGCTGTGTAAATGTTACACGTATGTTTCATGGAGGGTGCTGTGTAAATGTTACATGTATGTTTCCTTGAGGGTGCTACCTGTTGTCTGTGTTCATAAGGGTACTGAGAGTACTTGTTTTTTAGATTACATTTAACACGTCTTTTTGATTTAAGTAGGTTACATTTAAGAGCCTAAGTCTATGTATTTAACCCGATCAGTGTGTGACAGGATTAGTTTGGTGTTGTGTGTTACTGACAACCTGCTTATCATTTGTAATGTTATGTTTTCATGTGAGAGATTTACTGCCAGTAGCATTAAATAAGTTAATCTCTTGTGCACTGTGTCAGTTTGTTTAAGCAGTAGATGGTTGTCAGTAAACATGAAACAATTGTTGCATTGTTTCAGGTTGCTCACTTCAACTAAGCTGGTTATATATTTAGATTCCATACTAAGACACATGTCCACAAAGCACTGTGCTATAAATTTCTTAGAGCACAGAATATACAAAAATACATAATCTTTATTTATTCAGGTATTTATGCATGTATGTATGCATTTATTTACCATGTGATAACCAGGTTAGGAAACTGTGACACTTTCCAGTCACAAAATGGGCCACATGGTCAAGACATTAAATTTAATAGTGTCAGAAAGAGGTAGACATACAACTGATACTGTAACAGTTTTAAAATAATGTCAGGCAATCTGCTATGAATTATAGACAACAATAATATATTACAAAGGTTTGTTTATATATGTTTAATTAATAACTTGTTTTTAGAGAATGTTTTGGTTTTTATAGCTTCTTAAGCAGGTACTAGGCTAGCTACCCTTCTGGACCATTGTAAACCTAACCAATTTCTTTTTCAAATGTGAGAATCAAACTCTGTACTTTGTGTCTGTGAGGCAAAGCCTTAACCATTATAACAACCCCTAACCTCTGAAAGATACATCCTGAACTTTATACCTTTAGAAGGTTATGAAAAAACATACAGAGTTTAATTGAAGATCATTCTATTTAGTAATGTTATTTAAGTGATTACATAGGTTCATAGGTTCATACTAGGCTATCTGCCCTAGGGCATTTATAAGCCTAGCCAGAGTGTGTGTGGCTTTCACCACCCCTTAGGATGAGAATACTATACCCATTAGTTTGCTGTGCCTCTGTCCAGCAGTGACACAGAGATGATTCCCGGGGTAAACCTACGATCTCCCATCCACTCGTCAAGATTTCTCTTGAGCAGAGTCAGTGAGGGGCTCTGCCTCACATGGACTGGGATACTGTTCCATAGTTTATGGAGTCTCTGGGTGATGAATCTGTCCCTCCAGCATGTCCTATTTATATCCGTGTTGAGGTTTAAGTCTCTTGTTCTCGTGGCTCTGGTGGATTTGGATTTTTTTGAGATGGAGCATGTCCATTAATTCCGGGTTGGACATGGCCTTGTATGTCAGGCACAGATCACCTCTGAGCAGATGGTATGCGACTGAATAGAGCTGGAGTTTCTTCAGTCGGGTAGCGTATGACATATGTTTGAGCCCCTTTATACTTTTGGTGAGGAATTTTTGGGGTCTTTCCAACTGCTGCAGGTGTCGGGTAAGGTACATTCTGAATGGGGCGTTGTACTCAATTATTGGTCTGATAAGTGAAGAGTACAGGGGTACAATGACCTCTCCTGATCTGGATGTGAATCCCTTCATGATCAGGTGGGCAATGTAGAAGGTCTTCCTAACCACTTTGGCAATGTGAGTGTCAAAAGAGAGGTTACTGTCAACTTGGGTCCCCAGGTCCCTGATAACTTCTTCCGTGTTTAATGGATTACCACCTATGTGGTAATTAGGGGTTACCTTGTTTTTCCCAAAGGGTATGACTATACATTTTTTGGCATTTAGCTTAAGGCCATGGCTCTGGCACCAGTTATCCATTTCTATGAGACCTCTCTGGAGGATGTCTGTGTCTGATGGAGTGTCAATTATGGTGCCCAGTTTGCAGTCATCTGCAAATTTTGTCAGCCACAATCCCCTTATGTTTGCCTGCACTTCAGAAAAATAAATGCCGAACAAGAGGGGGCCCAGGACTGAGCCCTGTGGGACACCGCTCATGACCGGCTTAGAGTCTGACATGGCACCAGCAACTCTAACCCTGTGGGTTCTGTACTTCAGCCAGTTGGCAACCCATCTTGTGACATATGGGTTTACATCTAAGCTGGTGAGCTTTTCTATTATGCCCGAGTGGGGTATTGTGTCGAACGCTTTTGCTAGGTCAAGGTAGGCTGTGTGAACTGCCTTACCCTCATCAATGGCCTTAGTGACTGTTTCGAAAAAGTCGACCAAATTCAAGAGGCTGGATCTGCCCTTGACAAAGCCAAATTGGGTAGGATCCAGTGTCTGTAGGTCCCCAATGTCTTTATTTATGAGTTCCATTATGATCCTTTCCATAGCTTTGCAGACAAGGCTCGTCAAGCTTATGGGGCGGTAATTTCCAGGGTCCGTAGAAGCACCGCCTTTGTGGAGTGGGACCGCAGTTGCCATACGCCATTCTTTGGGTATGTATCCTGTAGTAAGGCTAAGATTAAACAGCAGCCTTATATGTGGGTTTAGTTCCTCATTGAGTTCATGTAGCACACAGCCGGGGACACCGTCCGGTCCCATTGATGCTGTGTTTTTTGCTTTAGAGAGAGCAGCTCTCACCTGGGCATCTGAGATGTTTGGGAGGCTACACTCTGGTGGGATAGATATTTCAACTTTTGGGGGGGAGGGAGGGGAGAAATTTGCACTGAACCTGTCTGCCAGTATGTTGGCAATGTCTGTGGGTTCAGTGATTTTTGTATCATTTTGGACTAATTCTGAGCATATCTGGGAGTTTCCAACCAGGTTTCTAACATAGCTAAAGAAGGCCTTATGATTGTCTTTTGTGTCTTTAGCGGTTTTTCTCTCAAAGTTGGCCTTGGATGATTTTATGAGTGATCGTAGTTTTTTGCTAGTATTGATCAGAGATGCCTTCCCTTTTAGGGATTTTGCTCTGTCATGTAGTAGCTTTCTCCTCTTGTTGTAGAGTTTGTTTATGGCTGGGGTCCACCAGACCGAGCGCCTGCCTTTGGTGGAAAGGGTCTTGATTTTATTAGGGATTGCTTGATCCATACATTCCTGGAGGTGCTCGTAGAAGGCATTTGTAAGGGTTTCAGCAGTGTGGGTTGTGGTTTCCACTGGCTCGGGGGCCTTGAAGGATACCACTCCAGTCTTAAGAAGTGTGAAGTTTGCTTTTGAGAAGTTCTTCACTGTGGTCTTTTTTGCTGGGGTTGGAGGCGGGATGTGGATCTCCAGTGAGATTAATTTATGGTCTGATCTCACCAATGAGGGCTATACTTCCGGTGTGGAGCATTTTGTCCCCATGTTTGTGATGATCAGGTCTAGTATATTTTCTCCTCTTGTGGGAATGGTGACTAGTTGTTCTATAGCATTTGAGTTTATGAACTCCAGGAACCTTTGGGCTAGGGTGTTGGGGCTTGAGTAATGTTCCCAGTCTATGTTTGGGTAGTTGAAGTCACCCAATATGATGGTGTTTGGAGAGACATTCATACTCTCCAGTGTCTTCAGGAAGGCTATGTGGGTTTCCTGAGTTTGAGAGGGTGGTCTGTAGCATGCTACAAACTGTAGGGCAGTTTTACCTATGGTTAATTGTACCTGGATGGTCTCCGATGCTTCGTGCATTGCTACTAACCTGGAGGTGTGGGTATCCTTTATGAATATGGATACTCCCCCTCCTTTTGTGGTTCGGTCCGGATTTTGGGGCTGGAACGCATGATATGAGGTATAACCTGATAGTGCTGGGGTGCTCTCAGGAGCCTTGAACCAGGTTTCAGTCACAGCACAGACATCGATGTTCTCCATACTGAGGAGGGCTTGAGGCGTGCATCTTGAGGTTTAGACTTCTGGCATTGAGCAGTATTACCCTTAGTTTTTTTCCATTTTTGTTTTCTAGAGTGGTAGGTTTATCATTTGAGCCTTGCCTAAAAAAGGCACTATGGGGGTGGCAAGAGCCTTTGCCAATATCCGGAAGCCCAGGGATGACAGGTGCAAGCCGTCCCTTGTGAAGCAGTGTGGCTTGTCAAGCATGTCATCCCAGGCAGACAGACATTGGATCCCCTTAGAATGACACCAGTAATTAAGCCAATTATTAAAGCTGATCATTTTGTCTCTGTATTGTGGCATCATTCTTGGTGAGGGTAGGATACTGCTCAGGGTCAGGGTCATACCGGCCTGGGCTACATAATCTGAGAGCTCCTCTATGTCTCTTTTCATGTAGTCCAGGGAGGTCGTCTCAGGTCGTTCACACCGGCATGGACAATGACTGAGTCATACTTGTACTTGCTGTGGAGTGACCTGAGTGCTTGTGTTATGTGGCGGATTCTAGCCCGACAGGCAGCTTACTGTGATCTTTTCCTTGTTCAGTCTGGTGAGTGGGACGTCAGTGTGTCTGACTATGGAGTCACCTATAACAAGTGTGTCTGGCATTGTGTTTGGCCTTAAGGGCTGTGACTGTTTAGCACACTGACTTTGAGAGCTATGTGTTGCATGTCTTATGTTTTGAGGTGGCAGTTGCTTGGGTGTCTGCTTTGGAGGCCTCTGTAGTTTTGGTAGATTTTTGATCAGTGCCTCCGAGTATGTCTTTGTGTGTTTATGTGTTTGTTTTGCAGTTGTGATAGTTCTATGTGAAACTGGGTTTGTGGTGTGCGTGGTTTCCTTCTCCTCCTGTCTGGTCTTGCCAGTCCTGAGTTGAGAGAGCTCAGCCTCCAGTTTGGCTATATAGTTGCATCTCTCACATGTATTTGTGTTTTGTGGGAGAAGGTGTGGGTTGTCTGTGTACATGAGGCAATTGTAACATTGCCTCAAGATGCCCAGATTCACCAGCTGAACAGGAGAGGACGCTAGCAACTGACCCTTCAACATGCTAGAAAAAGTGAAAAAGTTTGCTGTGTAACTGAGTCAGAAGGGACCTATAGGGAAATGGGTACTCAAGGGGATTCTAGGCTAATGTAGTACTTTGTTTAGTATATAAGTACTTTACCTATATAAAAATGCTTTGGCTTTTTGATTATTTAGCACTTGCTTGGTACTGAATACTGAATAGCACTTGCTTGGTACTGAGTACTGGTACAGATACTGAATAGACAAAGTGCTTTATATATATTAAATTTTAAAAACAGTAATCTGAAAAAATAATCAAAAAAAATCAAGATACTTATATTTTGAGCTCAGTTGCGGTCAACAACTTCTCCAGTCTGCACTGTGTGTAAAGACAGAAACCCTACCAAAGTTGGGGCTTAAAAACCAGAACAGCTTCTTTTTTTTTTACAAGAACACAAAAGAACCAGCCCCCACTAGCCAAGAGATAATTACACAGAGGAAATGTTTCAGTTTACACAATAGCCTACAGACAGTAAGCACTAGAGAGACAAATGAAAGTTTTTAAACAGATAAGGATTTGTGAAGATACTGAATAGACAAAGTGCTTTATATATATTAAATTTTAAAAACAGTAATCTGTAAAAATAATCAAAACAAAAAAAATCAAGATACTTATATTTTGAGCTCAGTTGCGGTCAACAACTTCTCCAGTCTGCACTGTGTGCAAAGACAGAAACGCTATCAAAGTTAGGGCTTAAGAACCAGAACAGCTTCTTTTTTTTTTTTTTTTTTACAAGAACACAAAAGAACCAGCCCCCACTAGCCAAAAGATAATTACACAGAGGAAATGTTTCAGTTTACACGATAGCCTACAGACAGCAAGCACAAGAGAGACAAATGAAAGTTTTTAAACAGATAAGGATTTGTGAAGATACTGAATAGACAAAGTGCTTTATATATATAAAATTTTAAAAACAGTAATCTGTAAAAATAATCAAAAAAAATCAAGATACTTATATTTTGAGCTCAGTTGTGGTCAACAACTTCTCCAGTCTGCACTGTGTGTAAAAGACAGAAACCCTATCAAAGTTAGGGCTTAAAAACATTTTAAGCCCTAACTTTAGCACATATACAGGGTATTTGATTAATAGCTATATGCACAATATTTATTTATTTCTTCTTTGTTGACTGGGTTAATCTCAATAGGCTAGTAGATTCTTTACAGGGGAAACCCGGTTGGTATTCAAACTACTGGAGGAAATTTGACCATGGCAAAAATATACAACATATTAGTACTATTTTATCTCAGCTTATAAGGTGGTAAAATGCTTAGGTTCTTTTAAGAAACATTAAGTCATAATCGGATATCTGTAGTGGTTTTCAGTTTTATTTAGGCCAATGCATCTATATTATACTACAGAATAGGCTCCAAACTGTTTTCTGACCAACTTTAATTTATTTTTTTAATTTTCTAGGGAATGTTGTTGCAGCTTGTTAGGACATTATTTTCTGCAAAATGATTTTTCACTTACTGGTATAGCATACTCTTAATTACATTATTGGTTGCTCAGTGAATGGAAAATATTTCTAGTATGCATTTTTTTCATTCATAGTAGAAATAATTTTTCACACTGAAAAGTTTGTACATTATGGAGTTTAGTGGAAAACTATTTCCTGCTGTTGATGATAACCTTTATGCTATGTCTATTCTTTGCACAATAGTGTTATCTGCCATTTACTGGCTGAAAACATCTAATGACTTTGTTTTCTGTTGGCTGTAGAATGCAAACATTTTCTGAAAATTATAGGAAGATAATAACAGTCCCTATTATAGCCTGGGATTAAGACATTTATACCCATGACTTGCTTTTCTTCGATGGTTTGAATTTTGGTAATTTATGTAGGGTTTTGAGTTGAATTGATACTTTTTCTGCCTGAAATTTTTTGGAAATTAGAAAGGAAAGATTTTGGTCTAGCATTAATCCTAGTCACTTTTGCTTTGTTAGTACATCTGGGATCATGTGAATAACATCTTTAGTTGGTAATGTTTGATCTGAGGCAAGCATCTGTGGTGCTCCTAGAAGCATTATTCCAGATTTTTGTTGCTTGATAGAAAACATGTTTGTTAGCCAGTATTATAGTACACTGATGTCTTTTGGAGAAGATTTGTTTGATATAGTAATCACTTTATTTTTATGAAAGTAAGAGACAATTGAATTTTGGCAGCTCCCATGGACGGTCATTGATAAAAAAACTGAGAACAGTAAGGGTCCAGGCACTGACCCTTAAGGGAAACCTTTGGAAAAAGATCTACTGTATGAGTGCATGTTGTTGGCTACAGCTGTGAATGTTCTATTTGCAAGATATTTAGTGATCCATAGCAGAAAATCATTGGAGGACTGTAACTGTCTAGCTTTTATATTGATGAGCGGTCTGCCTATTTCAAACCTATAAACAGAGTTCTAGTTAGTAACTACTGATTCACATTTGTAAGTATTTGATTTGTCAGGGAGAAAATAGCTGTTATGGTAGTCTGTTTGGGGTGAAATTTACGTTGTTTATCTTATTAGATTGTTATATTTTAGGATGTGATCAAATATTTCTTCATACACATTTTTTGCTAATACTTTCACAAGGGGTAGAGATTTGGAAGTAGGCTGCCAATCTGTAGGAAATCAAGTGGTGGTGACCTAAGGATATGACCTTTATCACTGTACATTTGAAGCTGCATTTATGCTTTTTGTTGTTCAAGTTTGACTGTATATTTAAGTAAGAGGTTTATACAAGACTGATCTTCCTATTTCTTGCAGCTTTGAATGCAGGATGTGGTGTTTGTGGTTTAAATAGTAGTCAAATTTATCTAGTAGTTATTTTGTGGCTGTGTATTTTATTGATTTAAAGTGTAGCTACTACCAATTGTGGACAACAAAAGTAAATAACTGAATGAGTAAATGAGTAATAAACAATTGAGATTCTCTCATACTCAATGAGAAGGTCACATGATCATCCATGACTTAGACAAGACTTCCAGAGGAGAAAACCTGCCTGACTGGATCTTGCCATCATCTCGTAAAATGTACTGTCACTGTCTGTTGCTATGGCAGATATTTGACATCTTGCCAACGTGCCTTGTATGGTCTTCCAATAATATCCACTAGATGCAAAACCTTTCTCTCTAGGAATATGAAAACAGTTAAAACATATTTGTTCAACTTTGGGCTGAAAGACTGTAACTAGCAATCATTATTCTTTTTTTTCTCTCTTGATGTGCAGTTTTACATGTTTTCTGTTTTCTTTAATATCTTAATTTGACTATCTCTTCTATTTAACAGGGAGATTGGGCTCACCAAACTCCCTTGGATAAAACCAGAAACTTTTATGAGGTAATAAGATCCTTCACTGTCCACTTACACGTCATGTAAACATAATTTAAATCATAAAGATTTCAAAGAGGCATGAAACAATAAAGCAGGCAATTCATTCCAAAAAATGTTATAATTCTATGGTCAGTAATGGCAACCAGCCAACAACTTCTTTCTTGAGGTGTAACAGCACCCTTCTCCAGCATGGTCATACTTCCCCACCATCTTCCCTCCCACACCTTAGTGATGCAAATGTCCCCAGTATAGTTGTCAAACATTTTCATGATTCTATAAAATGAATTACTGTAAGCAGGAACAGTTGTATTTCATACACTCCCTTCACAATACTTATTCTGAATTGCATCTGCAGTCAGTCTCCACTAAAACCTTGTACATAATTCTAACGAAAATGAAACCTGGATCTTTTGCTGAATATTACCCCCCCCATTTTTTTAAATTATCTACCAACTATGTTGCCTTTCTAGAATCCATACCCACTTACTGCTCAGTCAAGGAAGACGTTACCAGTATATGGAAACATGCGGTTATCGACCTACATCACAAAAGGTAATCATCCATTAGCATTAAAAATTACCAACTTATAGTCCTGTTATTCTCACCTTCAAATGTACCTGCATTGCAACTTCTGCAGGAGCTGACAAGCTCAGGTACTATTTCATACTGTCAGCATGGTGTTTGTCCTTGCCACAAGATTGATACTGGCTTGTTTCGCACAACATAATTCAGATGTACTAATCTAGGTGAAAGTAGCACAGATGGCGCTATATACACTGATCTCTCGTAAGCATTGTCATGCAAGCTTTTGGAGTTATTTACCAGTACAGGTTTCACCTCAAGTGTCATCTAATGATTCTTAGACAGTCTAGTCAGCAGAAAACAAACTGAGCTCACAGCCCTGCCATTTCAAACCTTATACAGTCATCACAGGCATCCCTCGAGGAACACTCCACAGGCCACTAGTGTTTACAGTCTCTGTGTCAAATACTACTACAACTTAAAACTAATATAATACAGCAATGGCTTGCCTATCCTGTTGACATAAAAAAATACTACATTGGTAAAAAGTAAACTACAACAGAACTTTCACACATTTTCAAGGAAATGACATCCTAATGGTGGCATAAATGCTTTCACTTAAATGGTGATAAAATAAAATCCAGGTAACTTACAACAAAGGTACACCCCAAAAGTAATGTAGTAGCTTCCCCCAGATCTTATAACAATGCTTATTCCTAACCTCAGACAAAGCACCAGCCAAATAAACATCAATATATTACTACCAGAAATCTTTCTAACTTTCATCCTGACACTCTAAATAGTTCACTAAAATCGTTTAACTGGTCTCCACGCAAAAACACATCTAGACAAAGCTGTTAGCAACTTCAACAATATATTAATGAATATTTTAAATACACTTGCTCTTATTAAAAATAAAAGAGTAAAAACAGCTCAACCCCCTGGCTGACTCATTCAGCTAGAATTCTCATGCAAAATCGTGAGAAAGCATGGAAGCACTGGCACAAAGATAAAACTTCAATAACCTTACATCTATACAAAATTGTGTAACCTCACCATTTAGCAAACTTAATTCAGAAAAAAAAGCTGTTCTACAGACCCACAAGACAATCATAAAAAAGTTAAACAATTCTGGAGCTCATTTAAGAAAGTTCTTCACCCTGACTCTCCTTCCTCTGCAAACCCTATCTGGAGCTATGCCCTTCAGAAATGGCTACCACATTTAACACCCTCTTTACAGACATTATAGCCTTTCTTACCTCCTGCTGTACACAACCATTTAATCAACCACAAAACTTTACTAGCCTGGCATTCCTGCCTTTAATCTTCAATCTGTCTCCACATCATATGTTACACAGCTAGTAAAGAATCTGAAACCCAGTTCTCCTTCTGCTGATAATCTCCCTACTGAGTATCTTAAGCATGCTGTAGACACTATTGAATACCCATTCTCAGTTCTCTTCATCAAATCTGTTCAAGACTTACATGTACCTGCCCTTTTGTTAAAAAAAAAATCTTTATTATGCCCTTCCATAATGTAGGCAATGCTTCTGAAATCTCTAACTTTAGATCGACTGCTATCCTGTCCCCTGTTTTAAGATCTGGAAAAAGTGTATTCAAAAGCAACTCCTTCAGTACCTCTTGCAAAATGAACTCCTAACTCCAACACAACATGGTTTCCGACCAGGCCATAACACTACTACAGCTGTTATCAACTTTTCTGACTCCATTAATAAGGCTAGAGACTGGGGAAAGTTTATCTCTTCTGTTTTTCAAGATCTCTTAAAAGCCTTTGACACAAAGTCACATGAGAAACTTCTGACTCATACTGTATGTCCTATCTAGACCATTCCAAACCAACTCTTCTATTGTTCTCTAACTACCTATTTGAAAGATATCAGTCTGTCAAATGGCTCTCTTCTCTTCTTTTCACATAGTTAAATCAGGTGTTCCTCAAGGTTCTAGTCTCAGTCCACTGTTCATTAAAAACCTATATACCTGCTCTCAGCAAACTTGCCTTGCTCAGTATATGGATGACTCAACTCTAATATGATCATCTGACAACCTACTACAACTGCAATCCATAGCATAGGATACCTTCAACTCAGTTGAACTGTGGCTACATGAAAACCAACTTTTACTTAATCCCAAAAAGACTAAACTGCTGCTCTTTTTTCCTAAGTCCCATGCCAGTGCTAAAAGTAACTTCACATTACCTCTCTGAACAATGCAACTATTGATGTAGCTACCCATACCATATTGCTTGAAGTCACCATAAATGACAACTTAAAGTTTGATCTTCACCTACTAAACTGTATAAAAACTCATAAAAGCTAGGTCTGCTATATACAGCCAAAAAATAAAAAATCCTTACTTCTTCTGGTAGAACCCCCTAGCTAACTCTTATCTTTTACCTTCTTTGCTCTATGGCTCACCTGTTTTGACTAATATCCAGATCTCTTTTAAGTCACAGCTGGAGAATTGCTATAATAAGATTTTCAGCTAACCTGCCACATACAGCTCATCATTTATTTGCATTATACACCCTCAGCTGGTTAGAACTCCCACATAATTGTCCATACGTAACTTCTTCTAACACATAAAATATTACCCTTCTGTCTCATCAGTGCTTATATTCTCCTCAGTACTTCATCATTATCTTCAAAACTGCCCTCTGCACTCTCAAGGCAAAAACATGCTTGAAATGTATAAAGAAAACAATATGGGACAAGTCTATACTCACACTGCACTGATAAACTGTGAAACTCTAGCTCACATTCAGTCAGAACCATATCTAGCCTCCATGTATTTAAATCATGTCTCCAACAATTTCTCACTAACTCATGTCTCTGCCTGTGTACCTCACCTGCATGATCCACAGCAACAACTATTTTGCATCCGTCCTATCTATCTGTACCTTTCAGCAATTGTCCTCTCCCATTCTTTGGAGGGACTTGTACATTTTTTATTTCCTAACATTATAGACCATACTTCTAATACTGTTCTATGTACCAATTGTCATATTTAATAAATTGTCATTTTTTTTTTTGTTATGGGCGACCACGGTGGTGCAGCAGTTAGCATTGCTGCCTCACAGCAAGAGGTTCTCTGGTTTGATCCTTGGCTGGGGTGCCTTCTGTGCAGAGTCTGCATGCCCTCCCTGTGGACGCGTGGGTTTCCTCCAGGTACTCTGGTTTCCTCCCACATTCCAAAGACATGCTGTAGGTGGATTGGTCACTCTAAATTGGCCCTAAGTGTGAGTGCATGGGTGTGTGTGCTTTCTGTGGAAGGTTGGGCACAGGCTGGCAACTCGACACTGTAAAACTCCACTGCCAATCATGAGCGGACAGGTGATCTGCTGTGGTGACCCCTAACCAGGAAAAGTCGAAAGAAGAAGAAGAAGAATTGTCATTTATTTGTTATGACATCAGTGGTGTGTTCTCATACTTTATTGTATCCTGTATATTCTACTATCAAATTGTATGTATATATGCTTTTAAGTTATATGTATACTACTGTTTTATTTTATATTGTCTGACTCTCTGGAGTTTGTCTCGCTGGGCCACTGCTGACAATGGGTATTTATTGCTCAGTTGGACTTTCCTGGTAAGCAAATTTCAATAAATGAATGCATAAATATACCTAGGAATTGTCTCTGGATTCTACTTAAATAAAGAAGGTTAATTTGAACAAATTAGTGATGAAGTGTTACTAAAGACGAAAGCGCTTGCTGGATGTTTGGTAGTTTTTAAATAAATTTGTATATATTCATTATTTTGTTGTTTTTTTGGGGGGGAGATTTTATACAGTACACAATGTTTTATCTATTGTATTAGATTATCGTTGGAACACATTACTTGGTTATCTTATAAGTTTAATATACCTACTGATCACTCTTTTGTCAGAACTAACTATATACTTGTCAAACCATTCTTCACTGATACAACAAGGTTTTCAGCTGCAAAGTCATAATCGCTCCTCTTCCTTATTTGCTCGCCCATGTCTTCATGTGAGTTTTTCATCCCTATATCATTCATTAGAAAAGACAAAATATGAATGCTCCTTTAGCTTTGGGTCATCATGGTTTAGATGCACCATTATTCCTTCTTACATATTTCCATTGATGTGTGAAGTTAGACCTTCAACTGGCTGAATGATAAGTGTTGCATAATAAAGAATTATATTTGGCAATTTCAAGTATTCTGTTGTCACAGTCTTATAGTCCATAATCTTGAAAATCATAATCCTGAAATAATAATATTGAAAGACCAACATATTGAAGACCACAATGTCTAAAAGTAGTGAATCATCTTACCAGTGTTGACCCAGAAAGGAGTGTTAATATGGGTCCTGCAGGACTGTGGACCCAGGAACAAGTTCTAACATTGGTCCTAGAGGGAGTCAAATCCAGGAGTTTAATATTATGGTATTTAGCATTTTGATCCTTCGATATTATGGTATCGGCATTATGATTTTCAAGATTGCGGGCTTCAAGATTGTGATAGTAAACCATAGACACACATATATATATATATGTGTGTGTGTGTGTGTGTGTGTGTGTGTGTGTGTGTGTGTGTGTGTGTGTGTGTGTGTGTGTGTGTGTGTGTGTGTGTGTGTGTGTGTATACATGTATATATGTGGTTTACTATCATAATTTTGAATGAAACTCAGTCGACCGCACTATGTTCAAACATGGAAAGTTGAACACGGCAATGTCGGACTTCAAAAGCAAGCCTAGGAATGGGTTTTAACATGGGTTGAGATGGGGCAAGGTTTGTAGTTTGCCAGTAGCAGTGAACTCCTATCTCGACCCATGTTAAAACCTGTTCCTAGGCTTGCTTTTGATATTATGATAGTAAACTATATATATATATATATATATATATATATATATATATATATATATATATATATATATCTATGTGTGTGTGTGTGTGTGTATATATATATATATATATATATATATATATATATATATATATATATATATATATATATATATATAGATAGATAGATATGGGTCTACTCATTTTGTCAAGTAGCCCATAAATTGTTCTCCAAGACTTTGACTGCAAAAAGTAGACAAACTGAATGCCAACACATTACCATGCATTTACTGAGAAAGAACCTCAGTGCATACAACAAATAACATAATTGTTTGCAGGAGGCAAGCTCCCCTAAACCCCCTTACATTCCCTGCTAATTATATATACTAAATCTGACATTGCACAATCACCAAGGAAAGGAAATATTCCCCTACCAGGGAATTATTGATCTTGCATACCTGTTGACAACCTTTCTGTGTGGACTAAAGATGTTAGTCTCCAGCATGTTGGCATTCTGTCATTTCAACAGGATATTTGACATCTATATGTATGCACGGGCTTGCTATATTCCACTGACACATCACAATGGGAACAGCAAGAATGTCGACCACAAAAGGTCAGCAATGGAAACGCTGATACAGAACTGCTGGAGTATAACCCTAGTCACATGCAACCAACAAAAAACCTAAAATAACATATTTATTGAAAGGTGTCAAGCCCCTCTGCACCCACTTGCCCCCAGTTAATACTAACTCCAAAATTGCACAATCACCAGGGAAAGGGCATATTCCTTCATCTGGGGTTTGTCAATCTAATACAACTGTTGACCTTCTGAAAAATGTTGACCTTTTGAATTCAAAGTTCTTGCTGTCAGTGTTGTTCTATATTGACTTATTGCAGTAGAACCATAGATAGAAAGATTGATAAATAGAGATATAGTCAAAATGGGGGGGGGGGGTGTGCAGCACAAAATAGTTTCTTCATAAAGAGGAGATCTATTCAAGTCACAGACTGAGATTTCACCTAAAAGAGCTTTATTAATGAGTTCTGATGCATATATAAAATAGCCATTATATACCAAACAATATGAACATATGATATATTCCATGACTTCGCAGATTGAACTAGTCAGATTGATATCTATAGTTCCTGAGGTTCCTAAGAGATGTAAAATGCCTCCTTTATTAAGGACAACGCAACAACAGCTCTCCATAGTTTGGGAACTTATCCTGTACTTAAGAACAGGCTAAAAACGTTTTAAGAGGAGTTCCACCTGTGTATGTTTAATTTTATTTACTAAACACCCAGGTATGTTGTCTGCTCCCACTGAGATGGCATTTTTGGACTTTGAGGGTATCCTTAGGACATATTCTCTTAATATCTTAAGAGGTGTTAGGGATACCAGGGTTTTGGTGACATGAATGACTGTTTCCTGGGTGAAGTTCTCTCTAAACTTATCTGTAAGAATGTATACTTTGTATTTGGGGCTGTAGTGGGTGATGCTGTTTGGGATTTTCTCTTAGTACTGCTGAGTATTGCTGTTTAGCTTTCTGACATAATTAAAAAAGGCAGAAAAAACCCAAAGGAACCGGGAGTGAACCCAGCAGTCCACAGACAAGAAACCAAATGGCCAAAGGCAAAAGCAGTAATGAAGTCCAAAAGGCGATGATAAAATCCAAAAACTTTTAATGGTACACTGTAAGCACTTTCGTAATGTTTCACATTACTTCATCAGACATGTCTGATGAAGTAATGTGAAACATTACGAAAGCGCTTACATTATAATATTAAAAGTTTTTGGATTTCACCATTGCCTTTTGGACTTCAATAATTAAAAAGGGATTTATACTTGCTCTTGGCTTCAGATATTAATTTGAACTCATTCTTAGCTTTGCTTTCCCCTAGTAGAAGCTCCTACTGTTTTGCTATCCTTTTGACAGAGAACTTAGTGTAGTCATACTTCCAGTTATGGTAGGACTTTAAAAGTTTTTTTTTTTTTTTGTAGAATTATACTAATAGACTACCGGGGAGATTTGTGTTTAAACTTCTCAATATATTTAGTTCTAATGGGAAACTACCAGGTCTAAGCACTATTCCAGCTGTGAATAGAACTTTATTACATAACTAGAAGTTAAATCTGCTTGCACACTGATGATATTACAAATTCATTTAGAGATCTTGTCTTATAGTTAAATTGATTTGTTATGTCTTTAAATTCAGATTTATTTAAAGAGAAAATGCTTGGAATTGCAAAAAAGGTCACTCATTTGTGGTCACTTTTAGCCAAAGATGGGAATACTACAGGTATGGCACATGAGGGGCTATAACTGGTAAGGACTAGGCCTACAATGTTTGGCCCTTTAATGGGTCACTTGACTATTTGATACTAAGAAATTTTGTTTACAATCTTCAGGACCCCTAAGCATAACCAACTTTTTCAGTATCCGTGGACCAGATAATCAATGGATAATTAAAACCACCCATCAGAAATTAATTTTTCTTTATAGGTATCAAAGAAAGTACAGTCAGGACTCTTTCCTTGTCATCAGGGCACAAAGTGGGTGCCCTGTAATGTGCAATACATTGATAATTTGTTTTCCTTTGTGCATACTGTTTGTGGATCTGAGGTGATCTGCCTAGAGGTGATATGGACTCTGACAAATATAGAAACACCCCACAGTGCAACATAAGCCAGAATGCATGATGAGTGCTAAACTCATTCATACTATTGGTATTAACCTTAGGTATTAGAAATGAAGAGATGTCTGACTCATCTAATCTGCAAGGTCATGGAACACATCATATGTTCATATTGTTTGGTATATAATGGCTAATTTGTTTTATATGTATCAAAACACATTGATAAAGCTTTTTTTAGCTGAAATCTCAGTCTGTGGCTTAAATAAATCTCCTCTTTATGAAAAAACTATTTGGTGTTGTTTTATTTTTCGGACTATATCTCTATCTATTGCTAAACTCAGGCATGGAAGGCATGCAATCTGTACAGCAAAGCCAAGTCTCAAAAACATCATAGATATGGATTGTTTAAGTTACTGGAGGAATTCCACAGTAAGCAATATGTTATTTAGACTTCTGATATTGCATAGAGCAGCCTTGATATAGTAGAAATCTGACTTTGTTGTAGTCTTATGTACTATATTGAAATGTCCATTAGATGGACTGTGCCTAAAAAGGTACTGTGGGGATGTCAAAGACCTTAGCCCATAAACAAAAACAATGGAATGAGAGGTACAGGCCATTCACTGTGAAGCAAGTCAGTCTGTCTAACTTGTCATCAGATGCTGACCCCTCCCCCCCAAAATGACAAATAGTATTTAGCAAATCACTGAGGCCAATAATCTATGCATTTAGCATCATTCTCTTTTTTTTTCAATAATAAGTCTTTATTCTTTTCCAAATGTTAATACAATACCACAACATATTTACAATATATACATGAATGCTTCCAACAGTTACATAAAGTCATTATACATTAATATAAACTTCTAGATGGGTATTAAAGGAAGAGAAAATAAAAATCTAGTATCAATATAAGGCTTATCTATACTAAGCTCCATATTTAGTATGTACTTCCCAGAGAAAAGTGGATTGGAACCTTAAGCTAACACAATATTAAAGATTTGCTCCCATATTCTTGTGTTATTTATACTTTTCTTATGATCTTTAATTAATAATTTATGTGCTAAGATATGTTTTATCGCTACACTCTTAAAGTTTTCCCATGAAGTCTGGGATGGATTCAGCCAATTCGTAGCTATATACAGTTTCATTAACAGGAAAATATTTAGGAGTATGATCCCTTGGGATTTATCCAAATTAATCGGAGGAATATGAAGAATCATAAACTCCCAAGAAA
This sequence comes from Protopterus annectens, assembly GCF_019279795.1. Taxonomy (NCBI): domain Eukaryota; kingdom Metazoa; phylum Chordata; order Ceratodontiformes; family Protopteridae; genus Protopterus; species Protopterus annectens. The sequence continues at coordinate 1,328,467,593 of NC_056728.1, forward strand.
ATGTAGACTGTTGATATCCCATTTTTTGTAATTGAATTTTTAAAGAATTCCAAAGTTTGAAAATACATTTACAACTCCAGAACATGTGTAAAAGGTCAGCCATTTGATCTACACAATATGGGCATTTAGATAAGTTTTTAGAGTTGAATTTATATAGAGTAAGACGAGTGTAATACGTATTATTAAATATCATCAACTGAGTAAATAATAACTTTTGAAGAGATACTGATTTTAAGGTTAAATTAATTGCTTTCACTATTTTACTATCTTCAATCGTTAACAATTTCTCCTTCCAGTATTTGGATAAAAGTATTTGGTTATTATATTTCACATCTTTTATCAAATTATATGAAGCCGTTATATATTTACAGTCCTGTGTAAGAGTTTGCCATAAGTTTAGGCTAATGGTTAAATCATCTTCTTTAATTTTAAAATTACTATTACTAAAATAACTTATTGACAGATCCTTTAACTGTCTCATTATAATTAAATACGAGTTAGGGAGATTCATCTCTCTTAGCATGTCCTGTATTGAGATACCGAGGAAGGGATATAAATCAAGTATGGTTAAATCACTTATAAGTGGGAATTTTTTAAGATCTATCAGCTGATTACCAATTTTCACATTCGGGTTCTTATGAAATGGTTGAAAAGTCATCATATATTGTAAGAGATTTAGTGAGTTAAACAGACTTTGTACTGATATTATATATACTCTAATATGTTCCATCAGAGCGTACATTTTAAGGGTATCGTTATTTAAAAAAGGTAATGCCTTACAATTAATACCCAGTCCAGAAACATGTTTATAATTCAGAATCAACCACTTGGGTGACCATTTAGGACTGGACCTATCAAAGTTAACCACTCTTAGAATTCTATTAGCATTTATTATTAAATAATATGCTTCAAAATTCGGTAACTCTAAACCACCCCTGTTTTTCGGAGTCATCAGTTTATCATAGGATATCCTAGTTTTTCTAGGTTCCCATACAAATCTACCTAATTCCATATGAAGTTGTTTGAAGAATTTCCTAGAAATTTGGACTTGAGTAGCTCTAAAGATATATAATATTCTGGGAAGTATGTTCATTTTAATAATTGAGGTCTTTGCCATTATTGGTAATTTCAAATTATTCCATCTTTTTAAATCAGACACTATATGTTCCCAGAGTAACTTAACATTATTCACATAAAAGTCTCTGTTGTCTGTTGAAAAAACAGTACCCAAATATTTTATTTTTTCTTCGGATTTTACCTGACCTACCAATGGTAAAAGCGAAAAGGGTGTAGGCGTCTTTACAGGAAATAACTTGGTTTTTCTAAAATTTATTTTGTAATTAGATATTTTTGCAAAGTCTTCCACTGCTTTTAATATTTTCTTGGTATCTGAAACAGGTGTCGTACAGTAAATATTTAGATCATCCGCAAAAGCAGCCATGGAAATTTTCGTACCATATATTATTGGGGCATTGTGATAGATATTTTGTTTGATATGTAAAAACAATGGTTCTAAATATAGATTGAATAATATAGGAGATAACGGACATCCTTGATGGGTACCATTCTTAATTTGTATTCTTTTTGAGAGATTTTTATTAATAACTAGATTTGTATAGGGATTATTATATAGTTTTTTTAATGTTAAAATAAAGTCTTGAGGTATATTAAAATATGATAAAATATCAAACAAAAATTCTAAATTAACTCTATCAAAAGCTTTTTGCGCGTCAATTATGAGTGCATAAGCATTAAAATTTCCGTGAGTGGCATAAGAAATCAGTGTATGAAGTGATAACGTATTATCTGTAGTTTGTCTGCCATTTAGAAAACCAGCTTGTTCCTCTGATAGCATTTAGCATCATTCTCGATCTAGCAGGATTCAATTCAGTATCAGATAATTATGTGCCATGAGTATTTATTTAAATGCAAGACATTTCTTCATTTCTACTACCTAAATGTAATACCAATATTATGTGTGACCTTACACGGTCTCATTTTGTATGCTATTTATTGCTTTTCTGTACAAAGTACTGTAAATATCTGCTGCTGTTGGTGACAAGTCTGCTTGATTTATTACATGTATTATATAACATTATATTATATTATATGTATTATTATATGCATGATTAGCTGTACAATATCAGCAAATCTCACTTTTACGTATGTAATGCATGTAGTACCATAATGGATGTTCTTAAAAGCATCATATCATTAATGAGAGAAGTTTAAAAATGGTTAACAAATGAAAATAAATAAATACAATAATATGACTTAGTAACTATCACCCAAAGCCGTAGCTTAAAGAAAAGGAAAAGCAGTGTTAGTTAACCATTTATATCATTTAGCAAGTAAGATGCAATATATTTAAGTAAAGGTTAGGAGTCATATAATAGATAATAGATTACAAATTGTAGGTGGGAAGACATTAAGAGTATGTAGAAGGCAATAAACTAATAAGGACAGAAGACAGCTGAAGGAAAGAGCAGTACTTTCTAGCACAGTGATGAGGAACGGGAGAGAAAATAAAAGGAACAAAGGTAAAAAACGGATCGCATAAAAAGGAATGAGGAAGAAACAAAGCAGTAACACATGCTGAAAATGGGAGCATCGTTATATATCTAATTAAAAATCTATTATCACATTTATAACTAAGAAATATATATATATATATATATATATATATATATATATATATATATATATATATATATATGTATAGGCTTACCATGAAAAGGTTGAGATTAACAATGTAATCCGTTTATCTGTTCGACTCACAAGTACAACGTCCTGCTTATTAATTAGCTTACAATGTCGAATGCCATACCAACAAATGCAAAGTTGGTATTATTCAACATCCTGTTTCACCTACCTGCCTTTTTATTGCTCACCACTGAAACTCATGTATTTGCAGGGGGCAAACTGCCCTAAACCTCCCCTGTAGGGGGCTGTGTCCCCACTCCCCCTGCAGACTATATATTCCAATCCTGAGATTGCACTATAGTGAGGAAAGGATTAATTTCCCGATCTGCACTGTACTGCGATCATTGACCATTCACTGTACAGGACACTCAGAGATTTGAAGGTCGGCAATACGGGAATCAGCTATCTTCCATTCAGCATTCCCATTATCGCCAAATATATATGTGTGTGTGTGTGTGTGTGTGTGTGTGTGTGTGTGTGTGTGTGTGTGTATGTATATATTACAGACCACATTAAGGAACAGTAGAAAAACTACAGAGACAAAAAAAATGTGTATACCATGGACTGCTCAAAAACAAATCAATAAATCAATATTGGAGAAGATAAAACCTAAAAATTGACTGGCACTTCAGATGACAAGAATTGTATGTCTCATACTTCAGACATCTAATGAAAAGAGCAGGATCATTAGACAAGAGCATGATGCCCAGTAAGGTTGAAGGTTAATGTGAATGGGAAAGATCCACAATGTAATAAATTAATACAATAAATACAGTGATTGAAGCCTATCTCTCATTGATTAGGCATCGAACTGAAGACATAACACAGCTCAGGACAATTGTCTATAGAGCAGCTACAAGTCGGTATTGACTTAAAGACAAATAACAATGACAACAAGATATTTAACAGTTACTTGCAAGTAGGAGAGGTATTGATCAGAGCTATGTCACTCCATATTATTAGTATGCCCAATTTGCAGTGCACAATTTTTAACTACTTTTTTGAACATTATGTATTTTTAACAAATTAATCTGCTCCAGAAAGGAGATCCAAATATGAGTATGTATGCTGCAATTCTGGAAGCCAGTGCAGCTAAATATACAAAAAGATATAAGTGGGTAGTCCTCCATAATAAGACAATTTTACCTTTTTACCCACCACAAGCATCATCTGCAGAGAAAAGATATGTGGATAACTAGCTGGTAGTAGATCTAGTCATTGCTTGACACTACAAACTGTAACTAGTCTTGGAATGTCTATCACATGCCTATCTCCTTGGAAATGGACTCCCTTCTTTAAGAGGCTCTAAAAATATATCTGCTAATAGTCCCACCATGATAACAGGGGACTTTAACAAAATCTGCTCAGTGATAGCCACAAGTTAAAAAAATATATTCTGTCATAGCCAAACATAAAAGGCTACTGAGGAAAGTAGGCCTACATATTAGTCAGTCTCTTCCTGCTTAACGTTTTATGTTTTATGTACTAGCTCATTCAAGAAAGACAACATCCTAACTTTATTTCTCCACTGTCATTAGTGAGTAACTCTGCAGCTCTCTTCTACTGTTTTGACAAGGGAATAAAACCCTCAACCTTCACAGAAATCCCATGAACCTGATCAAAAGCCACAAAAACTCTGTATTCCAGTGAATAACAGACAATAGAACCCAGTATTGGAACTGATCTAAACAGAGCCTTTGAGGCCTTCTAAAGCACCTTCTAATAATTTTTAAAAAAGTATTTCCCACTTGGAGCCAGGTGTCACGGGGTGGCTCACAAACTGACTGACACAAGAACTGAAACTGATAACAAATGTGAATGACCAAGCTTAGAGATTCTGGAAACATTTTGGTGCTTTACCAGACAGGGAACACTTCTCATATCTGATGAACACCTGCAAGAATGTAGAACTGAAATGCAAGGTTCAACATTTTAAAAAATAGCAACTGCATGACTGTGACCGCCCCAGAGGATTAGGGTAGGAAGTTGGTTTTGTCAAAGCAAAAGATAATAATCTCCATATCTATAATTAGTGGTATTATTACAATAATGCAGAAGATATGGCGACCATTATTGCCACCAATTACTCCTATCAACCCAGACAGTACTACTACATTCACCGATATATATGAACCTAGACCAGCTTATACATGCATCTCTCCTTCTTTTCTCAAAGTGATGCCCCCCACCCCAACAATGTCAGGAAAATGTTAACTGCCGTTCCCATAAGAAGCAGCCCCAGAACAGACAACCTTATGTGTTGCTTCCTAAACTCACTGCAAACTTTATACCAGCCCTCCCCATATAATCAGACTATTCCTCACATAAAGCACTGTTTTTTTCCTTTTAGCTATACGACAATGAATATTCCATCTAATCCAAGATACCTACCCAAACCCACATAGACAATTACAGGCTCATATCTCTTTTACAGTGCTTAGCCAAAATTTGCGAGACACAGGAAACATCCAATTTAAGAATTAAATATTAAACATAACTGGCTTACAATTCACAATATGATTTTTGGAAGGACAAAATTGTACAACAAATGCTTTAACATCTCAGATACAACTCTCCCTAAGAAGTTTCTAGGCTTCTTACTAGGACTATCTTTGTTAACTTCATGAAGGCCTTTGACTCAGTAAATAAAAAGATGTCTCCTTAAAACTGTCCATCTTAACTTCAGCTTTGCTCAGATCTCTTAGGCTGATGTGTCTGCATGATGGAATATTTTTAAATGGAGTTGATGAAACCTCATTATCCCAGTCAATTCCTGAACAGCAACATTCAGGCTGATTTGGTCTAGAGTCCCACAACATTCCAGTGCATGATGTCTGTTGTTCTCTGTAACTTATTATGTATTATTTTTGTCTTCCTGCCTGCTGACCATTATCCTCCTTTTTTTGGTCATGAGTCCCTTTGTTTCTGACACAGCACCAGCTGTCCCCTGCCCAGGGTGAGACCTGACTTGAGGGTGCCTTCACCTAGGCAGGGATGAAGGCCTCATCTGCTCTGTCAATTGAATTGAATCTGGCTTATTACAGTGGTAGGGAATGTACATTACCCAGCATCCTAAGGGTTATGCTACATTTCCTCAAATTAGGATTACCCTTATTTAAATGTCAGACCCTAATTTTCCTTGGCTGGAGACCTCTCCAGTGCCTCCTTCCCCCATAGCTGTATTATTCTTGAGGCAAGGTACATGGATATTTCTACTAAACCTAACTCCATTCCTGGCAGCTAAAGTGTGCTTCCATATCACTTCAAGAGCTTGCAGTACCTCCTACCGCTGCAAGTGCATGCATGCTTCCGCACTTGTGCAATAGTTTCATAGTTTTGTACTAGACAGGCAGTCATGAAAACATTCCTGCTTCTTTATTCACCTTTCTAGAAAGGGCCATGTGAACAGTGTGTGTGTGTGTGTGTGTGTGTGTGTGTGTGTGTGTGTGTGTGTGTGTGCGTGTGTGTGTGTGTGTGTGTGTGTGGTGTTTTTGGTGGTGGCAGATCCTCATTTACTCACTGAGACTGGCACTAATGTGAGTTAGAGGCCTAATTTGATTGATACAGAGTGGGAAGTTATTCCATAGATAGAGGAACCAATGGGATTGGTTAATACTTTGATGTAGATTTTAGCTCGTAGAACAGTTATTGGTGGAATTGATGGATTTTTCTATTTCTAATAGGTCTAGTAGGATTGGGTTGTTTGTTGCCATAGACGCAAACAAAGTTTGTTGTGTATGGAGACAGGGTACATGACATCATTTTTAGAAATTCTATGTAGCTGAAGGAGCTCATGTCTGAGCTTTTCTGGTCAGGAATGTTGGAGGTTTCTCAAGTTGCTCAGTATATTTGGAAAACTATATGTTGAAGGGGCATTATGTTCTACTAGAAGGGAGTTAAATAGTGAAGGGATAAAACACAGAGCGTAAAAGATAGCAAAAGTAAGGTTATTCTGAAATTAACTATGTACACAATATATATATATATATATATATATATATATATATATATATATATATATATATATATATATATATATATATATATATATATATATATATATATATATATATATACATACATATATGGGTCTACTTCAAAACATCGAAAGCCCACATTATCGATGACCAAATCGTTGAGACAAAAGCATCGAAATGTCACTTCAGTGACCGACCAGATTGTCAAATCCATTCCCAGGGTAAGTAACTACTTATACTACAACTAACGAAAATGAAACCGTACCATCCCCAACCCACCCAGATGGGGGGGGGGGCTATGCCCCCCAACTTAATATACAAAGATTGCACTACAGTTGGGAAAAGGGCAAACTCCACCTTGTTGACTAACAGGTTACTTACTGTGGGACTGGATTCACACTTATCCGGTCATTTAGTGAAGTGAGGTTTTAAGGCTTTCATCTCAACGATTTGGTCTTCGATACTGTGGGCTTTCGATGTTTTCAGGTAGACCATATCTATATATATATATATATATATATATATATATATATATATATATATATATATGTATATATTTATTTATGGAAAAGGCATGGGTAGTGCAATGAAATCTGGATCTGGGACCAGAATGGTTAAGACATCTTAGATTGTAACTGAAAGAGTCGTCTGAAGATGTTGTAGGTAAGGGAAGGACAAGTGTGTTCTCTAAGGAGCTTGTAGAGCTGGGATCCAAGAAGTAGGTTGGCACATTGTTGGACAGGTAGCCAACTGGCTTTATTAAGATTGATAAATTGCTGCTCATTTCTAGTGGAGATGTAAATGAAAAGGTAGACAGAATTGCTGATAGTTTGGATGGTGGAAGAGTTTCTTGTGGATGTTGTTGCAATCAGTGGAAGTCCATATTCAAGCTGTGCTAGTAGACAGCCTTTGAATATAGCATTCTTGTAGATCTGGGGAGAAAGGGAGAAATTTAATAGGACCAAAATAGGAGGAAATTTATTTTCTTCTGTATTTATTCTAGGTGAAGGTGAAAGTTCCGTGCAGGATCAAGCCACATATCAAGGTATTTGAAGGAGATGGCTTGATCAATCGGGTTGTCAAGATCGTCATGTATAAGAAGTGACTGACAGTTTTTCTGTTGGTTAAGATTGGTACCAAAAGCATTACTTTAGTTTTAGAAGTATTCAGCATTAGCTTTTTGTTATTGTGCCATTTGATAACAGAAAGGAAGTCAGCTTGTAGTTGTTGTTGTATGGCCATGGAGGTTGGGTTTGAGTGAAATAAGACTAAAACTAAAGATCAATGTAAAATAAAAATAAAAAAAAAAGAAATAAAGCATATTAACAGGCTGCGTAAGTTCACTGCAACACTGGACATCCTTAGTACCCTTAGTAATGTATGAACTGCATTGTATTGAACTGAATTTAGTATACTGCTCTCTGATATTGGTGGCTCATCCTTGTTGTCCCCTGTAAAAGATTCAGTGAGAATTTTCTGCTCATCAAACGCAAAGAGCATTATAGATACATTTAATCCACATACAAACAGATCTTCCATAATGTTAAACATTCCAACATGAAAGAATAAACTTATATTCAAAATACAGTAAACTCAGTTAACTGGCACACATGGGGACTGGTAGATGCCAGATAACTGTAGTTTCTGGTTGCTTGAGAGTTACTATTAACAATAGGCCTAACTAGTACTGTACCCTATACTACTTTGCTTGGTTTGACTTGTTCTTAGGTTGGGGAGATAGGGAATTTATTCCTATCTTCCTTTTTAAAAATCTAAAACTCTAAAAACGTAAGGTATATTTCTGTGGGGAGTGCAACACATGAAAATTGTACTATATTTCTTTGATCCCTTTTCTGGTTGCTTGACTCCAGGTAACTGAGAGTTAACTGTATTGTAAATTGATATATCTGATTTTAATATTTTAATCGGAGGGGCAAGCAGTGCTGGATCGTGTTCCTTTTGGGCCTAGATTTGAAAATCTTTATTTTTATTTATTTATTTACGTATTCATTTTGGTGTGATGATAACATAAGATTTTAGAGTAAACAGAACAAAAGAAGTATAGCCTATTTTGTGCATGTGAGCCTGGAAGTGCAGCTCTATTAGACCTGTTATTAATCAGGTCCTGGGGCAAGACTCCTGATCAGCTTCCACGCATTCTTTTCTTAATTTATCAGTCTTATATCAGGGACAGTACAAAGAGGATTTTTTTTTCTGCACACAATGTTGAAAGATCAGCATTTCTACTTTCTCCAGTAAATCTGGAGAAAAGGGAAACTTTTAAAACACTGTGCTAGAATTATTACAATTTGAACAACTAACGATGTGAAACATCGGACAGTACAAGTGATTTTAATACATAATTTATAACATGGTAAGAATTTTGTTTTCAGAATTGTATTTTTTTATAATGTTCTACATCAAGAAGGTTTTATTCAGCATTAAGATTAACATTATAGCACTGAATATGACCTTCTTCAAATTGTTATAGAGAAGAAAATACATTCAAGAAAAAATGTAGTTTTGCCTCTCGTTTGTGTTTTTACAGATCAGTATTTACACGACATCAGGAAGGAGATCAGTCTGTATTATTCCTGTTATCAGTCATAACCCACGTTGTGCTCTTCATTTCTATTATTCATCCCCTTCAGCTTTTTCCATGTCATACTTTAAAAGCATACGTGCACATGTGTTATAATACTAAAGTGAGTGCAGAAATAAAAGGGTTAAGCTATGAGGCTTGTCTGCAGATTAGTTCCTGGTTAGGGCTGGGATTCCAGTATACAAGACATTTGCAGTAAGACCCAGAAAGAGGGAAATCCTTTTGTGATTGAAGCCTTCCTGCTTGCAAGCAGATCCTGTAATGAAACAGAAGATTATTAGTGAAAGCCAGAAATTCCTTCTCAAAGCTAGAAGCTACAGATAATCTGATTTTTGAAACTAGAAGGAAAACTCTTCTATGATGAATGTCTTCATGCATGGCTATTTCTGAACTGGAATTATTTCATTATTTTTTCAGCAATAAGAGCTGAAAATAATAAAACAAACTGCACATTTTTTGCCTGCCTTTAGGATTCCTATTATAAGCATAGATACGGCTTGCACCTTGCTTTCATTTTCTCTGAGCAAGTCAGTGCAGCCTTAGACAACAAACTTTGTCAACTTGTGAATAGATGTTAGCAGGATTAATTTCAGAATTTCATATGCTAAATATGAACTATAAAACCTGCATATATAAATATACTTGTGTGTGTGTGTGTGTGTGTGTGTGTGTGTGTGTGTGTGTGTGTGTGTGTGTGTGTGTGTGTGTGTGTGTGTGTGTGTGTGTGTGTGTATGCATGCATACATAGCATCTTTATTTAGGAATGTTGGGATTTGGAGCTTTGCTCAAATATCAATAAACATTTCACAATAACATATAGTGCATTATACATATAGATAATAATATAAGCTGCCAGTAGGCTATATGCTATTAATTTCCTTGCTCACCACTTCCATACTCTGACTCTAAACATGCCAATAACCACAGCAGTACCTCCTGGACACCCCAAAAAATAGACAAATATCTTCCTAACACGTGTGGTTTCCTACCATTGTACTCTTCGTTGTTCCATCTACTTAAAGATCATTATATTTTCCCTTAATTGACTGCAGTCACTGATGCCATAGCTTGGACACTTCCCTTACTTTCATTTGGCATAGTATCCTACAGACATTCAGACAGTGGGTCAGTCACAGACTACAGAGTGCTTACAGATACAGATGCTTTGACACAGTGTTTTCCATCACTTTAGCATAACCCAGGGTCTTTTTGCCACATCTTCACTGCGTCCAACCTCCTCCATATTCCCAACTAGCTTCTTTCAGTACTTGCCTGAAATTGCTAAGGCTGGGTCTGACATACATTAACAGTTCTAACTGCTTGCAGTATATTATGGGTTCTTATTTAATAGTGAATAAAGTCAGCAGCATAGAGGTGTTAGCATCATTAGCTTTTAGCAAGGTCAGATTAAACACACACACACGCACATGCACATGTACATACACATGTACATGCAGATGAAAGCTCCTGCAAAGGCATTATTTTAAAACTTGGACAGTGGAAGGAAATGTAAGCCTTTGACTGGGATCATTAGCCAGGATATACTGATGATGGTCCTGGGAACCAGTTCCAGTTAAAAGTTATATTTTCATTTCATGTTCCATACTTACTAGTAAGAGCATGTTAATGCATGGATGGGAATGTGGAAAAGACAATATGGAAAGTGATTGCCTTGGCTATGAATATCATGTCTTCTTTTGTTAGACAGACTTAACTATTCCAGGCTGTTACCTCTTTTTGTAGGGCATAGATAGGAATGCTGTGAGTCAGAACAGACTGGACCTGTTAGTGAAGGTTTAATTACTTAGTTATGAATTAGCTAATTGAGGTTGAACACTTATTCAAATCAGAATGTTCTGGCAAATCTACTTCTGTATCTGTGCCATGGTAACTCTGCTGATGATCCTGATAGGTGTATACATGGTCATCATGAGTTAATCACAACTCACTGGCATTTTAAACACACACACACACACACACACACACACACACACACACACACACACACACACACACACACACACACACTTGCATTCAAGTGGAAAGGAGGAATCTTTGCCATTATAACAGTTCATTTTGCTCATTTTCTGATATGCCAGCCAGTCAAGATAGCGCTGATATCATACTGCTGACATCATACTTCTGACATCATACTGCTGGCTACAGTCACTTTTCTATGCAGAACCACAGATAATTTATCACATTAAAAAGGCATGCTTTCCTAACATGCTATGTATAAATGTATACATTCCTTTAGTTATAGTAGCTATACTACATAGTACAGTGTGTCTTTAAGAATCGCAAAAGACTAGTGCTTGCCCAGTTTTATGTGATGGGTATGGTTGCTTACCTGGATACATATGTGTGTCTGTGCTTTTATTATTCATCTGTAGGTGCTTGTGAAGAATTACTGAATTCTCACAATGTCAACAATTCACTCTATTGCAGTGAGATCAGGAAGTAACAACAGCACTGATTATTTGGCAGTCAACAGTATCAAACTCCAAATGCCATTGCTTACCTCATATTCAGAACTGACAGGACTAGGTTTTAACATCTGCAATGGTGCTACAGTACAGAGCTAATCCAATAGTCCAGCATGACTGATCACTATTAGATCCATCCCATAGACAGTAAGCAGAGCCAAAACTGGAGTGAAACAATGTTTAAATTATGAAACAACAAGAAAATCCCTAACTTCTGCTACTAAACTCTTAACAGTAAGAAAATGCATTTTGGATGATCATTGACTTCATACAAACTAAATAGTATCCAATTTAATAAACAAAAAATGAGCTTAATAGAAATGTAGTACATGGGCTGCCATGATCATGCTCCCAAATTGGAAAATAAATAAACCTGTAAAAGCACCCCTGCAGCATGAGATACGACCATAGCAGGGTTCATGAAGCTCTGTCTTTAAATTCATCACAAATTATATACCAAAAAACAGTGAGCCGAAAAAACATAAAAAAATTCTCCCAGTTTTTCTTTTTGCAGGAGAGCAGGGCCACATCACCCCTTAATGAGGGGGGCAAGCCCCCTACATCCACCAAAATTATATATGCCAACTCCACAGTCACACAACAGTGAAGAAAAAGGGAAATAAATGTACCACCAGCTCGCATAATACATTACCCAGTGATGAAACTCACTGTGATGAAACGTAGTCACACTACAGACACATGATGGCACAGTCAGTGACTTTCTGAGGTGTATAAGAATTGTTACACACTCCCTAAGCAATGTTATGGCTGGGTATCATGGAAGATATGTTCCTTCACTCTTAACTGTCCCTGAATATCTTGCCTCATATTTTCTATCTGTCAGCAGAACCTTACAGATGTCAGTCCAACAGTAATCTATTCAACTACATTACAACAGTATTTAAAAACTGTCCCTAAATTTTCCCTGCAGTTATGTTTACTTACTGCCTATGTGACAGCACCAAATAAGTGCTTTATTGTCTTTCAATGCTGCTAAAACACTTGAACATTTTTTTTTGTAACTGGTCATGTCAGGTCTAGCCACTAGATGGTGTAATCCTTGACTCTAGGTGATTTGGTCATGTTGACTAATGTTGCTAAAAAATGGGCATGGGTAATTTATAATCATATTACAGGAAGAGGAGCAGGCCTACTCTGATCTATGCCAGGGACTCCTGCTAATGGTGGGAAGGGTGTATGTGCCCCTTTTTGCCAGTGTGTGCCAGCTATAAAGCCCATCAGCCCTGGGTCAATAAGCTACTGGCCAAGTGGTCTTCAGTTATCCAGTATGGATTACCTGGGATACTGCTGTTAAGCAAAAGCTGGACGTAAAACCAATCAACCTTCCAAACAAGAACTAAGAATTGCAACACTCAGTTTAAGTTCACTGACAGCATGCAGATTTGAAGTGGATGACATGATGGTAAGGAGGAGGCCGGACATTCTATGTATTCAGGAGATAAGATGAAAGGGTAGTGCAGCAAACCACCTGGCTTGGAATCCAGAGTCCATTACCCAGGAGGAACACCGACTAGAAATGGTGTGAAAATTGTGTTGAGGGAGAGGTATCAGAAGACAGCGAAGGGTGTCATCATTATCAGTAACAGACTCATGGCAGTCTGAATCCAGTGTGGGGGTAGAACACTATTCATAATCTCAGCCAATGCCTCACAGCATAGTTGTGATAGTGAGGAAAAGAGTGCGTTTAGGCAGCAGATGTAGGACCTACTAGATAACACTGGACAACAAATAATGTTGATAATGGGTGACCTGACTGTATGCATCTGGACAGACAGAGCAGGATACGAGGGCTACATGGGTCCACATGGGTAGGGTAATAGGAATAAAGGAGAGACCCTTCTGCACTTCTGTCAGGCAAGTGGCTTGATGGTGGCCAACTCATGGTTCAGCAAGAGAGACAGTCATTAGATCACATACAAGAGTGAACAACATGCGATCCAGATAAACTTCCTCATAGTAAGGAAAAGGCACTGGGGTAGAATCAGAGATTGCAAAGTCATTGCCAGTGAAACAGTTGACCCACAGCATAAACCACTGGTTGCCATAATCAGCTGCAAGCAGTGATCAGAGATGGTACTACGGTCAATAGAGACCAGGTTGAAGACCTGGAAGTCGTCTGGAGAGAAATTACAACAGTTCAAGGAATTGCTTAGGGTTATAGCATTTCAGGAACAAGAGGAGCTAGGAAAAGTTGAAGAAGAATGGAAGTGTTTCAAAACTGCATTTGTGAAGACTATAAAACAGATATGCATTTAAGCCAGGTATGGAAGTAAGGTACATAAAGAAAGCTGGTGGTGGAATGCAGAAGTCTAGAAAGTCATCAAAAGAAAGGCTGAGTGCAGGAAAAAGTGGGAGATAGAAAAGACTGATCAGGCTATGAAGGAATACTGGTTGGCTAACAAAGAGGCTAAGATAAGGGTTCTAATAGCAAAGAACAAGGTATCAGAGGCATTGTACCAGCTTCTGGAAAGTGATTCTAAAGATGGCACAAAGGTTCATAGGTTCATAGGTTGATACTAGGCTATCTGCCCTAGGACATTTATAAGCCTAGCCAGAGTATGTTTGGCTTTCGCCACCCTTTTAGATTAGTTGACTGTGCCTTTGTATAGTAGGTCACAGAAGGTAGCCCTTTTAAGGTTTGTTTACTGTACCTCTGTCAAGCAGCGACACAGAAGAGATCCCAGGGGTAAACTTACGATCTCCCATTCATTCGTCAATATTTCTCTTGAAGAAGGTCAGTGAGGGGTTCTGCCTGACATGGATTGGGATTTTGTTCCAGAGTGAGGGAAGCCTCTGGGATATGAATCTGTCCCTCCAGCATGTCCTATTTATTTCTGTGCTGAGGTTCAGGTCCCTGGATCGTGTAGCTCTAAGGGATTTAGATTTCCTGAGGTGAAGCATGTCCATTAATTCTGGGTTGGACATGGCTTTATACGTCAGACACAGATCACCTCTGAGTAGGCGGTATGCAACTGAGTAGAGCTGGAGTTTCTTTAGCCGAACTGCATAGGGCATCTGCTTGAGCCCCTTGATCTTCTTGGTGAGATACTTTTGGGGCCTTTCCAGTTGCTGAAGGTGTCAGATAAGATACATCCCAAATGGGGCATTGTACTCAATTATGGGCCTGATAAGTGATGAGTAGAGGGGCACAATGACCTCTCTTGATCTAGATGTAAACCCTTTCATGATAAGGTGGGCTATATAAAAGGTCTTTCTAACTACTTTGGCAACGTGATTGTCAAAGGAGAGATTGCTATCTACTTGGGTCCCCAAGTCCCTAATTACTTCTTCCGTACTTAATGTATTACCACATATGTGGTAATTTGTGGGCACTTTGTTTTTTCCAAAGGGGATGACTATGCACTTTTTGGCATTTAGCTTTAGGCCATGGCTCTGGCACCAGTTATCCGGCTCTGTGAGACTCTTTTGGAGGATGCTTGTGTCAGTCGGAGAGTCGATTATAGCACCCAGTTTGCAGTCATCTGTGAACTTGGTCAGCCATAGTCCACCCATGTTAGCCTGTACCTCAGAGAAATATATACCAAACAAGAGTGGTCCCAGGACTGAGCCTTGTGGGACACCACTTGTAACTGGTTTAGAGTCTGACATGGCACCTGCTATTCTGACCAAGTGGGTTCTATCCCTGAGCCAGTTTGCAACTCATCTTGTGACATAGGGGTTGATAATTAAGCTGGTGAGCTTATTTATGATGCGTGAGTGGGGTATTGTGTCAAAGGCCTTTGCTAGGTGCAGGTAGGCTGTGTGGTCTACCTTCCCTTCATATATGGCTTTGGTAACTGTTTCAAAGAAGTCAACCAGGTTCAAGAGGCAAGATCTGCCCTTAACGAAGCCGAATTGGGTAGGATCCAGTGTCTGCAGGTTCCCAATGTCTTTGTTTATGATTTCCATGATGATACGTTCCATAGCTTTGCAGACCAGGCTAGTCAGGCTTATAGGGTGATAGTTTCTGGGGTCTGTTGTGGCACCACCTTTGTGGAGTGGGACCACTGTTGCTGTACTCCATTCCTTGGGAACATATCCTGTAGTAAGGCTGAGATTGAACAGTGATTTTATATGAGGGTTTAGTTCTTCTTAGAGCTCATGTAAGACGCAGCCCGGGACATCGTCTGGTCCCATTGATGCTGTGGTTTTAGTTTTGGAGAGGGCAGTTCTCACCTGTGCATCTGTGATCTCAGGAAGGCTACACTCTGTTGGGATAGACATTTGCTCTTTTTGGGGGGGGGGGAGTTTGCACTGAACCTTTCTGCCAGGATGTTGGCAATGTCTGTGGGTTCAGTGAATTTTTTGTCATTTTGCACTAACTCAGAGCATATCTGGGAGTTGCCTCCCAGGTTTCTGACATAACTAAAGAAGGCCTTGTGATTATCTTTAGTGTCTTGTGCAATTTTTCTTTCAAAGCTGGCCTTAGAAGATTTTATGAGGGATCATAGTTTCTTGCTAGTACTGATCAGTGACGCCTTCCCTTTTTGGGATTTTGCTCTGTCATGTAGTAGCTTTCTCCTTCTGTTGTATAGCTTATTTATGGCTGGGGTCCACCAGACAGGTCTCCTGCCTTTGGAGGATTGAGTCTTGGTTTTATTTGGGATAGCATTCGCATTTTGGGCTATATTGTCTGCTGGCCCGGGGGCTTTGAAGGATTCCACCTCAGTTTTGAGAAGTGTGAAGTTTGCTTTTGAGAAGTTCTTCACCGTGGTTTCCTTGGCTGGGGGTGGGGACGGAATATGGATGTCCAGTGAGATTTGTTTATGGTCTGATCTTACCAATGAGGGGTATACCTCTGGTGTGGAACATAGAGACCCCATGTTGGTGATGACCAGATCCAGTATGTTTTCCCCTCTTGTGGGAGTGGTGACCAGTTGTTCCATAGCATTTGAGTTTATAAATTCTAGGGACCATTGGGCTAGGGTGTTTGGGCTTGAGTAATTTTCCCAATCGATGTTTGGGTAGTTGAAGTCACCCAATATAATAGTGTTTGGAGAGACCTTCATATTCTCCAGTGTTTTCAGGAAAGCCGAGTGAGGTTCCTATGTTTGGGAGGGTGGTCTGTAGCAGGCTACAAACTGAAAGGCAGTTTTTCCCACTGTTAGTTGCACATGGATGGTCTCCGAAGCTTTGTGCAGTGCCAAGAGCCCTGAGGTGTGTGTATCTTTGATAAATATGGATACTCCCCCTCCTTTTGTAGTTCGGTCTGAATTTTGGGGCCGGAAAGCATGGTATGAAGTATAGCCTGGTAGTGCTGGGGTGCTCTCGGGAGTCTTGAACCAGGTTTCTATTACTGCACAGATATCGATATTCTCCATAGTGAGGAGAGTCTCGAGTGCATGCATCCTGATGTTTAGACTTCTGGCGTTGAGCAGCATTACCCTTAGTTTTTTTTTTCTTTGTGTTGTCTATGGGGGTGGGTTTGTCTTTTGAGCCTTGCCTAAAAAAGGCACTATGGGGGAGGCAAAAGCGTTAGCCAGTATTCAAAAACCCAGGGGTGACAGGTGCAAGCCGTTCCTAGCGAAGCAACGTGGCTTGTCGAGCATGTCATTCCAGGCTGACAGACACTGGATCCCCTTTGAATGACACCAATACTTTAGTCAGTTGTTAAAGTTGATCATTTTGTCTTTATACTGTGGCATCATTCTTGGTGAGGGTAAGATGCTACTCAAGGTCAGGGTCATAACGGCCTGGACTACATGATCAAAGTGCTCCTGTGCATCTTTTTTCATGTAGTGCAGGGAGGTACATCTCAGGTCATTCACACCAGCATGGACAATGATGGAGTCATACTTGTACTTGCTTTGGAGTGACCCGAGTGCTTGTGTTATGTGGCAGATCCTGGCACCCGACTTAGTGATCTTCTCCTTGTTCAGCCTGGTGAGTGGAATGTCAGTGTGTCTGACAATAGAGTCATCTATTACAAGTGTATTAGGTGTATTGTTTAGCCTTAAGGGCTGTGACTGTGTGGCACACTGACTTTGTGAGCTATGTAATACGTGGATATTGTTTCGTGGTAGGTGTTGCTTGGATGCCTGCTTTGGAGGTCTCTGCTGCTTAGGCAGATTTTTATTTGGAGCCTCCGAGTATGTTTTTGTGTGTTTATGTGTTTGGTTTCCCGATGCGATAGGTCTATGTGAGATTGGATTTGTGGTGAATGTGGCTACCTTCTCCTCCTGACAAGCTGTGCCAGTACTGGGTTGAGAGAGCTTAGCCTCCAGTTTGGCTATATAGTTGCATCTCTCACATATATTTGAGCTTGTTGGGAGGAGGAGAGAGTGGTCTGTATACATAAGGCAGTTGTAACATTGCCTCTAGATTCCCCGATTCACCAGCTGGACTGGAGAGTAAACTCAAAACTGACCTTTGGACATGCCTGAATAATATTGGGAACTACTTATTGACTGATCAGAAAGAACCAATAGGGAGCAAGTGCTTTGAAGGAGTATAAGAGGATGTAGCACTTTAGTTTGTGTTTACCTATGAGATTACTTATATGAGCAAGTGCAGGGCTTAAGAATGAAAACAGAGTGCTTAATTTGAGATTTAGAGCAGTTCTAAGGGAAAAAGTAAAGAGTAGATTTTGTGGAGCTGGGAATAGTTTAAGCTTGTTTAAGCAGTGCTGCCCGACGCTGCTCTGTGCACAAGACCACACTGAAAGAGGGTTGCAGGGTTTTAAGAGATAGAGATCAAGGAGTTTAGAATTGACCCAAAATGGCCAATAAAACTACAGCTTCTAGGCAGTAACCACTCCTACAGGGACAGTTAGACTGTTCAGTGTTAACTACTGCCACTGGTGAACACAGAGACTTCCCTTTAGTCCAAGCAAGCACTGGCCTCCAAGAAACTTACAAACAGTTCAGAACAGCAGATCTGTAACTGAACTTTCTTAAATTTCAGAAAGTGGGAAAAAAGCAAGATTTATTTATTTATTTATTTATTTATTTATTTAGTTTAAAGGTAACAGAGATACACAAGTAGCAAAATAATCACAACAGTGCAATAAATGACCCCACTCTTGAATGCTAGGCCAAAATCAGGTAAAATGCAGTTTTAAGAGAAAAAAACAATTTTAAATTAAGTGCAACACAGGAAATGCAGTAAACAGGCTCTAGATGTGTTCTAAATACTGTTTCTAATACAGATATAAAGTTTAGCAAGCTGGAAAATACCGAAAAGTAGGTGGCAAAGCAGTAATTCTTAACAAAAAAGCAGAAGAAAATACTTAAAATCTCAAAAATGGCTCCTTTCTCCTATCAGCATTTTCTCCCCTTGGTAGGTGCTTCAGCAAGAACTAACAAGCCTGGAAAGATGCCAAAACCATGAGGCAGCAGGGTTTTAAGAGATAGAGATCAAGGAGTTTAGAACTGACCCAAAATGGCAAATAAAACTACAGCTTCTAGGCAGTAACCACTCCTACAGGGACAGGCAGGCTGTTCAGTGTTAACCACTGCCACTGGTGAACACAGAGACTTCCCTTTAGTCCAAGCAAGCAATGGCCTCCAAGAAACTTATAAACAGTTCAGAACAGCATATCTGTAAATGAACTTTCCTAAATTTCAGAAAGTGGGAAAAAAGCAAGATTTTTTTTGTTTTATTTTTCTTTTTTGTTTTAGTTTAAAGGTAGCAGAGATACACAAGTAGCAAAATAATCATAACAGTGCAAAAATGACCCCACACTTGAGTGCTAGGCCAAAGTCAGGTAAAATGCAGTTTTAACTGAAAAAAACAATTTTAAATTAAGTGCAACACAGGAAATGCAGTTAACAGGCCCTAGATGTGTTCTAAATACTGTTTCTAATACAGATATAAACTTTAGCAAGCTGGAAAATGCCGGAAAGTAGGCGGCAAAGCAGTAATTCTTAACAAAAAAGCAGAAGAAAATACTTAAAATCTCAAAAGTGGCTCCTTTCTCCTCTCAGCATTTTCTCCCCTTGATAGGTGCTTTAGCAGTAACCAACAAGCTTGGAAAGATGCCAACACCATGAGGCAGCAGGGTTTTAAGAGATAGAGATCAAGGAGTTTAGAATTGACCCAAAATGGCCAATAAAATTACAGCTTCTAGGCAGTAACCACTCCTACAGGGACAGGCAGGCTGTTCAGTGTTAACCACTGCCACTGGGGAACACAGAAACTTCCCTTTAGTCCAAGCAAGCACTGGCCTCCAAGAAACTTACAAACAGTTCAGAACAGCAGATCTATAACTGAACTTCCTTTAATTTCATAAATTGGGAAAAAAGCAAGATTTTTTTTTTAAGTTTAAAGGTAGCAGAGATACACAAGTAGCAAAATAATCACAACAGTGCAATAAATGACCCCACAATTGAGTGCTAGGCCAAAGTCAGGTAAAATGCAGTTTTAAGAGAAAAATCGATTTTAAATTAAGTGCAACACAGGAAATTCAGTAAACAGGCTCTAGATGTGTTCTAAATACTGTTTCTAATACAGATATAAACTTTAGCAAGCTGGAAAATGCTGAAAAGTAGGTGGCAAAGCAATAATTCTTAACAAAAATGTAGAAGAAAATACTTAAAATCTCAAAAGTGGCTCCTTTCTCCTTTCAGCGTTTTCTCCCTTTGGCAGGTGCTTCAGCAACAACTAACAAGCCTGGAAAGATGCCAAAAGCACGAGGGAGCAGGATTTTAAGAGATAGAGATCAAGGAGTTGAGAATTGACCCAAAATGGCCAATAAAACTACAGCTTCTAGGCAGTAACCACTCCTACAGGGACAGGCAGGCTGTTCAGTGTTAACTACTGCCACTGGTGAACACAGGGACTTCCCTTTAGTCACAGCAAGCACTGGCCTCCAAGAAACTTACAAACAGTTCAGAACAGCAGATCTGTAACTGAACTTTCTTAAATTTCAGAAAGTGGGAAAAAAGCAAGATTTTTTTGTTTTATTTTTCTTTTTTGTTTTAGTTTAAAGGTAACAGAGATACACAAGTACCAAAATAATCATAACAGTGCAATAAATGACCCCACACTTGAGTGTTAGGCCAAAGTCAGGTAAAATGCAGTTTTAAGAGAAAAAAACAATTTTAAATTAAGTGCAACACAAGAAATGCAGTAAACAGGCTCTAGATGTGTTCTAAATACTGTTTCTAATACAGATATAAACTTTAGCAAGCTGGAAAATGCCGGAAAGTAGGCGGCAAAGCAGTAATTCTTAACAAAAAAGCAGAAGAAAATACTTAAAATCTCAAAAGTTTGTCCTTTCTCCTCTCAGCATTTTCTCCCCTTTGTAGTTGCTTCAGCAACAACTAACAAGCCTGGAAAGATGCCAAAACCATGAGGCAGCAGGGTTTTAAGAGACTGAGATCAAGGAGTTTAGAATTGACCCAAATTGGCCAATAAAACTACAGCTTCTAGGCAGTAACCACTCCTACAGGGACAAGCAGGCTGTTCAGTGTTAACTACTGCCACTGGTGAACACAGAGACTTCCCTTTAGTCCAAGCAAGCACTGGCCTCCAAGAAACTTACAAACAGTTCAGAACAGCAGATCTGTAACTGAACTTTCTTAAATTTCAGAAAGTGGGAAAAAAGCAAGATTTTTTTTTCTTTTTTGTTTTAGTTTAAAGGTAACAGAGATACACAAGTAGCAAAATAATCATAACAGTGTAATAAATGACCCCACACTTGAGTGCTAGGCCAAAGTCAGGTAAAATGCAGTTTTAAATGAAAAAAACAATTTTAAATTAAGTGCAACACAGGAAATGCAGTTAACAGGCTCTAGATGTGTTCTAAATATTGTTTCTAATACAGATATAAACTTTAGCAAGCAGGAAAATGCCGGAAAGTAGGCGGCAAAGCAGTAATTCTTAAAAAAGCAGAAGAAAATACTTAAAATCTCAAAAGTGGCTCCTTTCTCCTCTCAGCGTTTTCTCCCCTTGGTAGGTGCTTCAGCAATAATTAACAAGCTTGGAAAGATGCCAAAACCATGAGGCAGCAGGGTTTTAGGAGATAGAGATCAAGGAGTTTAGAATTGACCCAAAATGGCCAATAAAATTACAGCTTCTAGGCAGTAACCACTCCTACAGGGACAGGCAGGCTGTTCAGTGTTAACCACTGCCACTGGGGAACACAGAGACTTCCCCTTAGTCCAAGCAAGCACTGGCCTCCAAGAAAATTACAAACAGTTCAGAACAGCAGATATATAACTGAACTTTCTTTAATTTCAGAAAGTGGGAAAAAAGAAAGATTTTTTAGTTTTATTTTTCTTTTTTGTTTTAGTTTAAAGGTAACAGAGATACACAAGTAGCAAAATAATCATAACAGTGCAATAAATGACCCCACAATTGAGTGCTAGGCCAAAGTCAGGTAAAATGCAGTTTTAAGAGAAAAAAACGATTTTAAATTAAGTGCAACACAGGAAATGCAGTAAACAGGCTCTAGATGTGTTCTAAATACTGTTTCTAATACAGAAATAAACTTTAGCAAGCTGGAAAATGCCAGAAAGTAGGCGGCAAAGCAGTAATTCTTAAGAAAAAAGCAGAAGAAAATACTTAAAATCTCAAAAGTGGCTCCTTTCTCCTCTCAGCATTTTCTCCCCTTGGTAGGTGCTTCAGCAACAACTAACAAGCCTGGAAAGATGCCAAAACCATGAGGCAGCAGGGTTTTAAGAGACTGAGATCAAGGAGTTTAGAATTGACCCAAAATGGCCAATACAACTACAGCTTCTAGGCAGTAACCACTCCTACAGGGACAGGCAGGCTGTTCAGTGTTAACCACTGCCACTGGTGAACACAGAGACTTCCCTTTAGTCCAAGCAAGCACTGGCCTCCAAGAAACTTACAAAAAGTTCAGAACAGCAGATCTGTAACTGAACATTCTTAAATTTCAGAAAGTGCGAAAAAAGCAAGATTTTTTTTCTTTTTTGTTTTAGTTAAAGGTAGCAGAGATACACAAGTCGCAAAATAATCACAACAGTGCAATAAATGACCCCACAATTGAGTGCTAGGCCAAAGACAGGTAAAATGCAGTTTTAAGACAAAAAAAAATTTAAATTAAGTGCAACACAGGAAATGCAGTAAACAGGCTCTAGATGTGTTCTAAATACTGTTTCTAATACAGATATAAAGTTTAGCAAGCTGGAAAATACCGAAAAGTAGGTGGCAAAGCAGTAATTCTTAACAAAAAAGCAGAAGAAAATACTTAAAATCTCAAAAATGGCTCCTTTCTCCTATCAGCATTTTCTCCCCTTGGTAGGTACTTCAGCAAGAACTAACAAGCCTGGAAAGATGCCAAAACCATGAGGCAGCAGGGTTTTAAGAGATAGAGATCAAGGAGTTTAGAACTGACCCAAAATGGCAAATAAAACTACAGCTTCTAGGCAGTAACCACTCCTACAGGGACAGGCAGGCTGTTCAGTGTTAACCACTGCCACTGGTGAACACAGAGACTTCCCTTTAGTCCAAGCAAGCAATGGCCTCCAAGAAACTTATAAACAGTTCAGAACAGCATATCTGTAACTGAACTTTCCTAAATTTCAGAAAGTGGGAAAAAAGCAAGATTTTTTTGTTTTATTTTTCTTTTTTGTTTTAGTTTAAAGGTAGCAGAGATACACAAGTAGCAAAATAATCATAACAGTGCAAAAATGACCCCACACTTGAGTGCTAGGCCAAAGTCAGGTAAAATGCAGTTTTAAATGAAAAAAACAATTTTAAATTAAGTGCAACACAGGAAATGCAGTTAACAGGCTCTAGATGTGTTCTAAATACTGTTTCTAATACAGATATAAACTTTAGCAAGCTGGAAAATGCCGGAAAGTAGGTGGCAAAGCAGTAATTCTTAACAAAAAAGCAGAAGAAAATACTTAAAATT